>NC_086444.1:444384531-444684531 GCF_028390025.1 Pseudophryne corroboree | reverse complement strand
TAAGGATGCATTTCTATATATGCGAGATGCGCAGAGGGATATTTGCATTCTGGCATCAAGAGTAGATGTGATGTCCATATCTGCCAGACGATGTTTATAGACATGACAGTGGTCAGGTGATGCAGATTCCAGACGGCACATGGAAGTATTGCCGTATAAAGGGGCGGTCCATCGGACCTGGTGGCCATGGCAACAGCTGGAAAATCCACTTTTGTTACCCCAAGTCACATCTCAGCAGAAAAGGACACAGTCTTTTCAGTCTCAGTCCTTTCGTACCCATAAAGGCAGGCGGGCAAAAGGCCAGTCATATCTGCCCAGGGTTAGAGGAAAGGGAAGAAGACTGCAGCAGGCAGCCCATTCCCAGGAACAGAAGTCCTCCACAGCTTCTGCCAAGTCCGCAGCATGACGCTGGGGCCATACAAGCGGACTCAGGTGCGGTGGGGGGTCATCTCAAGAGTTTCAGCACGCAGTGGGCTCACTCGCAAGTGGACTCCTGGATCCTACACGTAGTATCCCAGGTGTACATTGGAAATTCGAGACGTCTTCCCCTCACAAGTTCCTAAAGTCTGCTTTACCAACGTCTCCCTCCGACAGGGAGGCAGTATTGGGAAAAAAATTCACAGGCTGTATTCCCAGCAGGTGATAATCAAAGTACCCCTCCTACAACAGGGGAAGGGGTATTATTCCACACTATATTGTGGTACTGAAGCCAAACAGCTCGGTGAGATCTAAAAGATTTGAACAATTACATACAAGGGTTCAAATCAAGATGGAGTCACTCAGAGCAGTGATAGCGAACCAGGACGATATGGTGTCACTGGATATCAGGGACGCTTACCTACATGTCCAAATTTTGCCCTTCTCACCAAGGGTATCTCAGGTTCGTGGTACAGAACTGTCACTATCAGTTCAGACGCTGCCGTTTGGATTGTCCACGGCACCCCGGGTCTTTACCATGGTAATGACCGAAATGATGATTCTTCCTAAAAGAAATATGGACGCTTTCCTGATAAGGGCAAGGTCCAGAGAACAGTTGGCGGTCGGAGTAGCACTATCTCAAGTAGTTCTACGACAGCACGAGTGGATT
Organism: Pseudophryne corroboree; assembly: GCF_028390025.1. Classification (NCBI taxonomy): domain Eukaryota; kingdom Metazoa; phylum Chordata; class Amphibia; order Anura; family Myobatrachidae; genus Pseudophryne; species Pseudophryne corroboree. The sequence continues at coordinate 444,683,444 of NC_086444.1, read as the reverse complement.
CTAAATATTCCAAAATCGCAGTTTTTTCCGACGACACGTCTAATGTTCCTAGGAATGATTCTGGACACAGTCCAGAAAAGGATGTTTTCTCCCGGAGAAGAAGGCCAGGGAGTTATCCGAGCTAGTCAGGAACCTCCTAAAACCAGGAAAAGTATCAGTGCATCATTGCACAAGGGTCCTGTGAAAAATGGTGGTTTCTTACAAAGCGATCCCATTCGGTGGATTTCACGCAAGAACCTTTCAGTGGAATCTGCTGGGAAAATGGTCCGGATCGCATCTTCAGATGCATCAGCGGATAACCCTGTCTCCAAGGACAAGGGTGTTTTCTTCTGCGGTGGCTGCAGAGTGCTCATCTATGAAAGGGCCGCAGATTCGACATTCAGGACTGGGTCCTGGTGACCACGGATGCCAGCCTGAGTGGCTGGGGAGCAGTCACACAAGGAAAAAATTTCCAGGGAGTGTGATCAAGTCTGGAGACTTCTCTCCACATAAATATACTGGAGCTAAGGGCAATTTACAAGGCTCTAAGCTTAGCAAGACCTCTGCTTCAAGGTCAGCCGGTATTGATCCAGTGAGACAACATCACGGCAGTCGCCCACGTAAACAGACAGGGCGGCACATGAAGCAGGAGGGAAATGGCAGAAACTGCAAGGATTCTTCGCTGGGCGAAAAATCATGTGATAACACTCTCAGCAGTGTTAATTCCGGGAGTGGAAAACTGGGAAGCAGACTTCCTCAGCAGGCATAACCTCCACCCGGGAGAGTGGGGACTTCAGCGGGAAGTCTTCCACATGATTGTAAACCGTTGGAAAAAACCAAAGGTGGACATGATGGCGTCCTGCCTGAACAAACTAGACAAATATTGCGCCAGGTCAAGGGACCCTCAGGCAATAGCGGTGGACGCTCTGGTAACACTGTGGGTGTACCAGTCAGGGTATGTGTTCCCTCCTATGCATCTCATACCAAAAGTACTGAGAATCATAAGAAGGAGATGAGTAAGAACGATACTCGTGGTTCCAAGTGGGTCAAGAAGGACTTGGTACCCGGAACTTCAAGAGATGCTCACGGAAGAACCGTGGCCTCTACCTTTAAGAAAGGACCTGCTCCAGCAGGGGCCTTGTCTGTTCCAAGACTTACCGCGGCTGCGTTTGACGGCATGGCAGTTGAACGCCGGATCCTGAAAGGGCATTCCAGATGAAGTCATCCCTACCCTGGTCGAAGCCAGGAAGGATGTAACCGCAAAACATTTTCACCGCATTTGGCGAAAATATGTTGCGTGGTGTGAGGCCAAGAAGGTCCCTACAGAGGAATTCCAACTGGGTCGTTCCTACATTTCCTGAAAACAGGACTGTCTATGTGCCTAAAATTAGGGTCCATTAAGGTTCAAATTTCGACCCTGTCGAATTTCTTCCAAAAAGAACTGGCTTCGGTGCCTGAAGTTCAGACGTTTGTAAAAGGGGTACTGCATATACAGCCTCCTTTTGTGCCCCCAGTGGCACCTTGGGATCTCAATGTTGTTTTGAGTTTTCCTAAAGTCACATTGGTTTGATCCACTCACCACTGTGGAATTAAAATATTTCACATGGAAGGTGAAGATTCTATTAGCCCTGGCTTCAGCCAGGCGTGTGTCAGAATGGGCGGCTTTATCATATAAAAGCCCTTACTTAATTTTTCATTCTGACAGGACAGAATTGAGGACTCGTCCTCAATTTCTCCTTAAGGTGTTTTCTGTTTTTCACATGAACCAACCTATTGTGGTACCTGCGGCTACTAGGGACTTGGAGGACTCCAAGTTACTTGACGTTGTCAGGGCCCTGAAAATATATGTTTCCAGGACGACTGGAGTCAGAAAATCTGACTCGCTGTTTAGCCTGTATGCACCCAACAAGATGGGTGTTCCTGCTTCTAAGCAGACGATTGCTCGCTGGATTTGTTGTACAATTCAGCTTGCACATTCTGTGGCAGGCTTGCCACAGCCAAAATCAGTAAAAGCCCATTCCACAAGGAAGTGGGCTCATCTTGGGCGGCTGCCCGAGGGGTCTCGGCTTTACAACTTTGCCGAGCTGCTACTTGGTCAGGGGCACACCCTGACTGAGGAGGACCTGGAGTTCTCTCATTCGGTGCTGCAGAGTCATCCGCACTCTCCCGCCCGTTTGGGAGCTTTGGTATAATCCCCATGGTCCTGACGGAGTCCCCAGCATCCACTTAGGACGTCAGAGAAAATAAGAATTTACTTACCGATAATTCTATTTCTCGTAGTCCGTAGTGGATGCTGGGCGCCCATCCCAAGTGCGGATTGTCTGCAATACTTGTACATAGTTATTGTTACAAAAATCGGGTTATTCTTGTTGTGAGCCATCTTTTCAGGGGCTCCTTCGTTGTTATCATACTGTTAACTGGGTTCAGATCACAGGTTGTACGGTGTGATTGGTGTGGCTGGTATGAGTCTTACCCGGGATTCAATATCCTTCCTTATTATGCACGCTCGTCCGGGCACAGTATCCTAACTGAGGCTTGGAGGAGGGTCATAGGGGGAGGAGCCAGTGCACACCACCTGATCCTAAAGCTTTTATTATTGTGCCCTGTCTCCTGCAGAGCCGCTAAACCCCATGGTCCTGACGGAGTCCCCAGCATCCACTACGGACTACGAGAAATAGAATTATCGGTAAGTAAATTCTTATTTTCCCGGACAGAATTAAGAGCAATTATGTCTAAATTCCCTGATCTTAGGAAAGATCTAGTTGCATGTCAAAAGTTCATTAGAGAACTGGGTAACTCCTCAGAACCCAATAACAAAGATTGGCGAGCAGTGTTGAGGGCATGTTTGCCCCCCAACATTGATTCTGTGAGATTTATCACTGATTGTGGGTTAGATGAAGAGGTGCCTCTCACTGATGAGTACAATCAGGAGAATGCAAGACGTATAAACCTGCAGTTAGGAGCATACTTCCCAGCTGTTGTCAAGTGGAACAAAATCTTCACCATAAGACAAAAAGAGGGAGAAATGGCTTCTGATTATTTCCATCGGGCACTGCAGGAAATGGCTAAGTATACAGGGATAGAAGATATTAAGACAAATGTGAACCATAGAGAAGTAGCAGTTTCTGTGTTAATAGATGGTTTAAAGGAAGTATTGAGGACGAGGGTACAGACCACCCAACCATGTTGGCGAGGTTTGTCGGTGGCTACTTTGAGAGAGGCTGCTATTGACCATGATCGGAACATCACGAGTCACAGGGAGTCACAGGGCAATAAGCTGATGGCAGTGAGTATACAAGCCCTTACAACAAAGCCACCTCAGTATAGGCCCCAGACCCCTGTGGGTAAGTCAAATGTAATAATATGTTACAACTGTCGGAAAGAGGGACACATGGCACGGAATTGTATGTATAAAGACACACACAAGGTATATCAACCCCCTAGACAACGACAAGACACACGAAATTGGGATCAGGGACCACAGAGATGGAGTTATGAGCCACATACAGGGGAAACAAAAAGGTACCCACCAAAAAGAGACTGGCAAGTCTCTGATAATTCCCAGTTGCCTCCTTCACATGTTGTAGCTGCCAACGCACTCCAGGGAGGTCACCACATACAATAGGGGTGGGGCCACACCTGTAGTCTGCAGCCAGTGAAATTAATTGCGAGCCTTGGAAGTGAACCCGAGGTCACAATTGATGTAGTTGGTAGATCTCTACCTTTCCTTGTAGATACGGGGGCGGCCAAGTCAGTCATAAATTCAACAGTGGGTATGAAGACCACTGGTAAGACAATTCCAGCCATGGGAGTAACAGGAGTAGTACAACACTACCCTTTAAGCAAACCAGCAGAGATTACGATAGGGCCTTTGCAGACCAAGCACTCCTTTCTGCTGGCTGCATCGGCTCCGACTAATCTACTTGGTAGAGATTTACTGTGCAAAATGGGATGTGTCATATATTGTACTCCTGGAGGTGTGTTCTTAGATATTCCCGAGAATCATGCTCAGGAAGTACAGGATATGCTAGATTCCCCACAAAGGTTGATGATGCACACTGCTGTTACAGATAGGTGTCCGTCCAAGGTAGAGGAAATTATTTCCCAGATACCGGAATCACTTTGGACCAAGGATGGACAAGACACTGGATTAATGGCAAATGTAGCTCCTGTAGTAGTTCAAGTAAAAGATGGTAGGATAGCTCCAAAAATCCCACAGTATCCTCTGAAGCCAGAGGTGGAGTTAGGAGTTTACCCAGTAATAGAGCGATTGCTACAACAGGGCATTCTGGTTAGAACGTCCAGCACTGCCAATAGTCCCATATTCCCTGTGAAAAAGAGTGGGGGGAGGGGTTACAGGTTAGTGCAGGATCTAAGGGGGATCAACAAAATAGTTGAGAGCCAATTCCCCGTAGTGCCAAATCCAGCTGTCATCCTTATGCAGATCCCTCCCACTGCCAAATTTTTCACTGTAATTGACCTCTGCTCCGCCTTCTTCTCGGTACCTCTGCACCCTGACAGTCAATATTTGTTTGCATTTACATATAGAGGAGTACAGTACACCTGGACTCGTTTTCCACAAGGTTTCATCGACAGCCCAAGTATTTTCTCACAGGCTTTGCATGATTGTTTACAATCCTTTCAACCTGAGAGCGGATCAATATTAATACAGTATGTAGACGACTTACTGCTGTGTTCTGATTCACTCGAATCGTCCTTGAGAGACACGAAACAGCTTCTGTTTCATCTTTCTGATACAGGACACAAGGTTTCAAAGGACAAGTTGCAATTATGCCAAACCAAGGTAAAATATTTGGGGCATTGTTTGACACAAGGACTGAGACACCTCACTACTGATAGAGTACAGGCAATTCACGACATGACTCTGCCACAGACTCAGCAACAGATTCGCACATTCCTAGGAATGTGTGGGTACTGTCGTAACTGGATCCCAGGATTTTCCATACTGGCCCTACCTTTACAGGAGATGGTCTCCTCAAACAAACCAGATCGGATCTCGCACACAGATGAGTCTGAACCGGCGTTTGAGAGACTCAAGCAGTGCCTAACGCAGGCACCAGCATTAGGTATGCCAGATTATGGGAAACCCTTTGAACTGTACGGTATGGAAAATGCTGGATGTGCGGCAGGTGTCTTAACCCAGAAGCACGGTGATGCCAGCAGGCCAGTAGCCTACTACAGCGCTCAGCTAGACACGGTAGCGCGATCCCTCCCCACATGCTTGCGAAGTGTTGCAACAATAGCATTGCTAGTAAGTAAAAGCGAATATGTAGTGCTAGGACACAACCTCACAATTCATACACCTCATGCAGTGTCAGCATTATTACATTCTGCCCAAACCAGACATGTCTCATCCGCACGGTTTACAAGGTGGGAATTGGCATTGATGGCTCCTGTAAACATCACCATAAGGAGATGCAGCGCACTAAATCCTGCAACATATCTCCCAGGTGTGCCTGGACAGGCACAAAGGGTGGGGGATGAGAGTGATGGCGAAGGAGGATTTAGTACAGACACTGACTCACATGATTGTATGGAATATTTGACTCAAAATTTCACGGCAAGGCCTGACATCAGTGACAACCCACTGGAAGGTTTTACTTTCTACAATGACGGTAGTTGTCATAGACAGACGGACTCGGGAGACTTGTGTACTGGATATGCAGTCGTAGATGACAAAGGTACCATAGAAGCGGAACCCCTAGGCCCACCACACTCAGCACAAGTTGCTGAGCTGGTTGCTCTAACCGAGCATGTGAATTGGCTAAAGGTAAGTCAGCCAATATCTACACAGATTCTAGGTACGCCTTTGGAGTAGTTCATGATTTCGGGGCCCTATGGCGCCTTAGAAATTTCATGACGGCAGCTGGCACACCCGTGGCACATGCAACCCACATCAAAAGATTTTTAGCAGCAATACAAGAACCTGACAGAGTGGCTGTTATCAAGTGTAAAGCCCACACATACAGCCAAGACCCAGTGTCACTTGGTAACAGCCGAGCAGACGAAGCTGCTAAATCAGCAGCCAGTACCCCCATACAGACAGACACCACACAACTGATGGTATTTAATACTGTAAACACACAGAAATTGTATGAAATGCAAAATTTGTGTTCACCACAAGAAAAGGCAGTTTGGAGGTCAAAAGGATATGGCCAGGAGTCCTCAGGACTCTGGACAGATGGACAGGGTAAGCCAGTGGCACCCAGAGCATACCTTCCAAGTCTAGCGGAAGCGGCACATGGGCTGACTCATCTAGGTAAAGAAGGAATGTGTAAATTGGTAAGAGCTTATTGGTGCGCGCCAGGATTTTCTTCCCATGCGGGTAAAAGAGCGATGACATGTCTCACCTGCTTGAGGAAGAATATTGGAAAAGCAATACCAACAGAGCCATCCCATATCCCTCCTTCAGATTGCCCTTTCCAGGTAATACAAATTGATTTCATACAATTACCACCTTGTAGAAACTTAAAGTATGCATTGGTTTGTATTGATGTGTTTTCAAATTGGGTTGAAGCATTCCCCGCTGCCACAAATACCGCTACGTTTACTGCAAAGAAAATTGTGCAGGAATTTGTGTGCAGGTACGGTATCCCTAGGATAATTGAAAGCGATAGGGGTACCCATTTTACAGGTGAAGTATTTCAGGTAATGTGTAAATTGATGGGAATTAATAGTAAGCTGCATAATCCGTACCGCCCCCAGGCGAGTGCGGAAGTGGAAAGAGTAAACAGTACTATTAAGAACAAATTGAGCAAGGTGATGACTGACACAGGATTGTTGTGGCCGGAAGCTTTGCCATTTGTATTGTATAGCATCAGAACCACTCCCATGTCCCCTCTTAATCTGTCTCCCTTTGAAATACTTTTTGGTCGACAGCCCCATGTAATGATTGACCCCCAGGATGATTTGAAATGTAACAATGAAGTAACTGTAAAGTATCTGGTTAAGATGAGTAAGCAGTTACAGAATCAAAATCACAATCTAAAGCTAGTAATTCCTGATCTGCCAGATAGTAATTGTCATGACATTGAACCTGGGGATTATGTAATGATTCGAAACTTTCTACGCTCAGGTTGCCTTATTGACAGATGGGAAGGACCATATCAAGTCTTATTGACCAGCACGACAGCGTTAAAGGTTGCCGAGAGAGAGACTTGGGTCTATTCGTCTCACTGTAAGAAGGTCGTTGACCCAGAGAGGTCCCGTGACAAAGAACAGACGGTAGAGGAAATTGTATCGTTAGAGTGTCTGTTTCAGGAAGGTTGAGACGGCACCTGAGCACTGAAAACAATAAGATCAGAGGTGGTTGTCGAGCCAGATTTCTTTTTCCCTTTTGTTATTTTCCTCCAATTCCCATCTCCCTCCTATTCTCCCCCCCCCCCTTCTTACTCTTCTCCTTTCCCTCCTCTAAGATGGACTTGCCCCAAGAGACTGTATTCCGGATTTTCCTGTTGACCCTGTTGTTGACCAGAGCAGTCTGTTTCGGTGAGAGTACCAGAGAGGCCAAAGAGGGATCTGGAATGGGATCTGATGATCAGGATGGAGGCATAGAGTTCCAAGAACAACACAATAACCGAGCAAAGGCAAGTATCAGAAAACGATCTGGTAGCCATGTTATCAATAGACATTGTGAAGGATTGTTAGCGGAAGAGAATTGTATCTGTAGGAATTGTGACAACATAGTTGAGGACGGCTGCATCAAGGAATGTCAGTCCCGTTTTAATATCAATATGGACCGGCATCCATTGAGTGACTATCACTCATTGGTGGGTAAAGTGTTAAACCAGACAGACTGTTGGGTGTGCTCACAAGTACCTCAAGGTCATAGAAAGTCAGGACTAGTGCCATATCCTTTAACGGTAGATGAGGTACTTGAGTGTAAGGGTGGGAGACCGATGGACAAGAGATTTAATATTTCTAGTCCTCCTAGTTTGAAGCTCCATCAATACCATGTAGATAGGTCCCTAATATGTTTTAACATTTCCAATCCCCGAAAGCCGGGAAATTGGGAGGTGTCATGGAACAACCAAACCATGACATTTTCACACAGAGCCGACAGAATGCCCATAGATTCAGAACTTATACGCCACGTAGCCGAAAGTGGAAAATATTTCCAGTATAGGTACACTCTAGGAAATAGGATCATGCGAGTTGGAGAAGTACATGTCATACAGCCTGATACGTGTACTAGACAAATGAGAGAGTTAGGGATAGGACTGTTTTCATGGAAGGTTTGTAATATGGTTATGTAATTTTCTATCCCATATGTTCTCCCCGATGATTCATATTTCATATATGGGAGAAAGGCGTATAAGTGGCTTGCCCCAAACTCAGAGGGATTGTGTTACGTTGGAAAAGTACTGCCTGAAGTAATGACCATTGCCCATAACAAAATGAAAGACATTCACCGCAGTGCCCAAGCTCCTTACACTCACACTCATTATGAACACATAGTTAAAAGACACCTTGTAGATAGGACAGAGCATGTGGCCTCTGATTTGATTCACGAATCCACCGGGATTCAATTCCTACTCGCGTTAGATATCACCCGTACCACCAGAGGAGTTATAAATTATAGGTATATATCTGCGCTAGCGAACCTGTTAGATAATATCACCGAGATGTATGATGACACCTTCAGGTTTACCGGGAGAGAATTGCAAGCTTACAAAACGGAACTGGTACAGCACAGGATGGTTCTAAATTACCTCACAGCAGTGACAGGAGGGTATTGTGTCACCCTAGCAACTCAGTATGGTGTGAAATGTTGTACATATATCACAAACAGCACTGAGGACCCAACAGAGGTCATAGATCAAAAGATGGACGATATCTGAACTAACCGGCTGGGTATCATGGTTGAACCCACGAAATTGGTTCTCAGGTTTAGGAGAATGGGCTCAAAATGTTATAGTTACTGTAGGGAAGTTCCTCCTATGTATCCTAGGAGTTGTCGTAATGATTGGTCTGATATTCAGATGTGTTCGGATTTTAACAAAATTGCAAGCGTAGTACCAAATTGATGAGTCTGAGGAGTGAGGGCATTGTAACAACAACTAATTTGATTTATGACCCGTCAATCGAGAAAATGTTGTGATAAAATGTGATTCCACGGTCCGTTTCTTTCACCCGTTTCTCCTTTGATTTTCTCCGAGGTACCAAGAGATTCACCTGGAAGAAGAATTTGATGACCATTTATACAAGACCTCTGATGAACTGTGTCACAGACACCTAATGAGCTTTTTAGAGACTGTAATTCTTTTTATGGACACTTGAAGAAGCTTTTTGTTTGCCAATAAATCTCAAAGCTACAGTAAAGACCCAACTATCCCGACAAGACATCAACAAGACCCCAATCGGCGACTGCATACTAAATCTCACATAGTTATATGACTGCATTTATAACGTTTGTTTCTTATCTTCATCTCTACAACCTCCAGGTAGTATCCCACATAGTCGACAGGTGATTTTCATACATTAGCATCCACATACTCTCCCCCTTCATGTATCATCAACTAATGTGCACCCCGTTGTAACCAAAAGCCGAAAAGAGCTCAGTAGAGTTTGACAGCCCATCCACAGACCCTTAATACGGGATAAGAAGGATTCAAATGTATACTTCGCAATACCTCGAAGCTTGATTTAGAACACGTACGGCACGATGATACATGACCCCTCAGACATGGATTTCATACACACATGCTTTCACTATCTCACTAGGTCATATCTTTCCCACGTTCTCCTCTTCTCCCTCTACCCAATCATAAAAAGGTATTTACATGATGACATATATTTTTCTGTTTGAATTGTTTAGGAAGTGGCAGTTATCGGTGACTGCCAAAGGGTGGACTGTCAAAGTCGAAAAATATCGTTATTACCATTGCCTTGTAATAACCCCAATGCACATGACCGCTGCTCGTGCACCCACTCCCCCAAGCGTACACATCCCCTCAGGTTGCGTAAGGGACGCTCCGACGTTGCCTGCGCATGGGGATGTGTAGTTACGGTAGAGTTTGTTGGCTTGTAGCGGGCGACTCGATCGCAGCATATTTAACCTTTATAGTGCGTTTTGTAGATAATATTCCCCTTAATAATGTTTAGTGTAATTGGTTCGTGGACATGGGGATTCCTCTTTGCATGATATGAAGGGTCTGACAAAGGTTGAACAGTGGTGTATAGTACCTAACTGAAGAGTATTTTATTAGAAACAATCCGGTGTTGGTTAGGAAGAGATTAATCGCTCCTGCGTATAGTTATGTCTATGAGTAGTTTATGGACATTTACTGTATTTGCAGTTCATTATCCATGCGGCGGGAATCCTGAGGATACCTCCCATCTGAGCAGTTTGAAATAGTCACAGCCCACCTATTCGAATCCACCTATGACCTCTTGTTATAATACAGAGGGACATTCCTGTGTCCAATGAACAATGAGATTATAGGACCATTGTATTGTACAGTATGCTGTGTATATAAAGACCCCCATAGCCAGACCAGCTCTCACTTCTCTCCACAAAGGTTTTCCCCGTGATGACTGAGAGCTGGTTTCCAGATAGCGCCTGCGAGTCATTCCCACGTGTGTAAGTTTCTCTGTGGCCATTTCGTTACTCTGTGTGTATGCAATTGTTCTCTTTTGTTACCTTTAAGTGTTTGCCATTTATTCTCTTTCTGTTTATTCTATTTGTGATCGTTCGCTATTGTGTATACTTCTGTTTAGTTATTCTGTTTAGTTATTAATGTTAGGACTGTAGTGTATAAGCTGTAAACTGTTTTCTTTTCCCTTTACTTACAAAATATCGTCTATAAAGGTGTTGGAACCTTAGCAAGTAGTGTGTGTTTCACTAGACATTATAAAGGGTTTCTGAGCGTCTCAATCACTCAAACAGCTTTCATATCATCCAGGTTAATCAGCGTTACATTGTGGTAATATTACAGTACTAAGGTTTACAGCATAAGCATACCCTTTCAGTGTGTGTTAACAAGGTTTTCTGTGTGTAATTCAGTGAGCGTCAGCGCCGCTCGTATCCCACTCTCACGGTACAGCGTCCGCTACGCCAATAGCGTAGCATTACGGTACTCGAGCCGCCTATAGCATGCTCGATACTAAGCGTAAGCCGTGAGCGAAGGTGCCGCTCGTGCGTCTCAACCACGGCCTAGTGTCTGCTACGCTAAGTGCGTACCATTACGGCACCTCGTGCGCCTATTGCGTACATTGTCTATAATAAGTATATAGCTTATGTTAAAAAGGTAAATAATTAGCTTTATCACACGATAATAAAGTTACTGGTCATCTGGGTGTTACTAAAACCTTGGAATTAATTTCTCGTTCAGTGTGGTGGCCTAATCTTTCCAAGAACGTAAGGGAATTTGTCCTTTCTTGTCAGGTCTGTGCTCAGCACAAGATATCCCAATCGTTGCCAGTCGGGCGACTCATGCCTCTAGCCATTCCTCTCAGGTCGTGGTCACACATTTCCATGGATTTCGTGGTGGACCTTCCTCTTTCATCCGGATTCCGGGTCATTTGGGTAGTCGTAGACCGTTTTAGTAAGATGGCCCACTTCATTGCTCTTCCCCGATTACCCTCCGCTCAAGTTTTGGCAGTTTTGTTTCTCCGCCATGTCTTCAGGCTTCATGGTTTACCCGTGGATATTGTCTCTGACTGGGGACCGCAATTCATTGCCCGTTTCTGGAAACGCTTTTGTGCCTCATTAAACATGAAACTCTCTTTAACATCTGGATACCATCCACAGTCTAACGGACAGACTGAACGTGTTAATCAGTCACTAAAACAGTATTTAAGGCTTTATTCTGCCAAACTTCAGAATGATTGGTCAGATTTTCTTCCTCTGGCCGAGTTTGCCTATTATAACTCTTGCCATTCTTCCACCAAGGAGTCTCCATTCTTTTTGGACCTGGGCTTTCATCCTAGAGCCAATTTCTTTTATCCTCAATCTCCAGTCTCTTTGTTGACCTTAACTTCCCATCTCAGAGGTATTTGGAGAAAGGTACACCTTGCCCTTAAAAAGGCTACTTTCCGAGATAAATTTTTTTCAGATAGGTTCCGACGCCCATGCACTTTTAAGGTGGGGGAAAAGGTGTGGTTATCTACCCGCAATATTAAGCTCCGACAACCCTCGGCTAGATTGGGACCCAGATTTATTGGACCGTTTCTTATTGTCAAGAAAGTCAATCCAGTGGCTTTTCGGCTGCGATTGCCTAAATCACTTAAAGTTGGCAGCACTTTCCACTGTTCTCTTTTGAAGAAATATATTTTTTCCAGGAGATTCTCCCGGAAGATTTCCCAGGGTAGACTTCTGGTGGATGTTCAGGGTCAACAAGAGTTCCTGGTGGAGAAGGTTTTAGATTCTAAGCTTTCTCGTGGCCGGCTTTATTTTTTGGTTCACTGGAAAGGCTATGGCCCTGAAGAAAGGTCTTGGGTGCTGGATAAGGATTTACATGCTCCTAAACTTAGGAAAATATTCTTTCAGGAGTTTCCTCAGAAACCCGGCTCTAGGTGTTCTTTAACCCCTCCTCAAGGGGGGGTACTGTTAGGCGCAGCGGTTCTTGTCCGTGCTCTGACTGAGCAGCGGTCACGGCCGTCACGCCTCTCTCTTCTCCCGCATGGCGCCTAGCAACGCAGGGACGGCATGCGCACTATAGCCGCCGGGTCCCTGGCAATGCTAGGACGCCCTGTGCGCCCAGAGCCGCCGGGTCCATGTCAACGGGGACGCCACAGGTGGACTGCGTTCCCCGTTGCCATGAGAGTACTCACACCTGTTCTCCTCTGGTCGTGCAGCAGGGCAGCTGCACGACATTCATCAATTAGGCTCTGCACTGTTATTGGAGGGTTCCCTGTTATATGCCTCTCAGTGCCTCACACAGATGCCGGTGATAGCTTCCTGTATGCTGTTCCAGCCCAGCAGTTTCCTTTGTCCAGCATGTCGTGATCTAGTTAGCTTTGTTTCTGGTGGTCCCGAGTCCTGGTGTCCTGAAGCCGGTCGTGGCAGTCTTTTCTGTTCTCCAGCCGATTGTTACCTGTGCCTACCATCTTGGGAATCTTGTTTGGTTGGGTTACCTCCTGGGTGTCGTGAGTAGCGGCGTATGCCGCGTCTTGCGGTCTAGGTTTCTGTATTCTTTTGTGTGACCTTTTTACTGGTGTTTTGCGGAGGTTTCCGCCCTAACTGTCCTCCCTGGTACACGGCGGTGCCATGTAGGGTGTGGACAGTGATACCTTTGTTGTCCTTTTCCTTTGGCGGTGTGCCGCGCATACGTTTAGTTTTAGGTCTCTTAGTAGCCCCTAGCTCTCAGTTTGGTTTAGTTAGAGGTCCCCTTGTTATCATCCCGTCTCGGTTTACGCCTTGTCTCAAATTAAGACCTGGGGGCATCGGAGTTGGGCAGACCTAATCCGCCCTTCAAACGTGGCTGCCGTGGGCCCAAGAAACCACAGTCTCACAGGCGTAAACTGACCACGTGGGTGAAACAACGGAGGTAGGCTGCTAGGGGTTATTACTACACCTTGCTTTTGTTTCAGCGTCACATTCTGGTGCTTTGGACGCATTACGCAACACCTCTTTTATTCTCAGCACCAAGAACGTAACACATATGTGTGTTGCCAATATTATTACTAGTGGTTCTATTTTGCTATAAGCACCTGAAACTCTCTATACACATGTACCTGTTTCACTGTTATCACAACTCTACAAAGTTTTGGTAACCACATCAAATGTAACTTTCATAGAGAACTTTGGCATATTACTATAATAATTAGTAATATTATTTATATAGCAGTAGTAGAGATGTGCACTTGAAACTTTTCGGGTTTTGTGTTTTGGTTTTGGGTTCGGTTCCGCGGCCGTGTTTTGGGTTCGACCGCATTTTGGCAAAACCTCACCGAATTTTTTTTGTCGGATTCGGGTGTGTTTTGGATTCGGGTGTTTTTTTCAAAAAACCCTAAAAAACAGCTTAAATCATAGAATTTGGGGGTCATTTTGATCCCAAAGTATTATTAACCTCAAAAACCATAATTTCCACTCATTTTCAGTCTATTCTGAACACCTCACACCTCACAATATTATTTTTAGTCCTAAAATTTGCACCGAGGTCGCTGGATGACTAAGCTAAGCGACCCTAGTGGCCGACACAAACACCTGGCCCATCTAGGAGTGGCACTGCAGTGTCACGCAGGATGGCCCTTCCAAAAAACACTCCCCAAACAGCACATGATGCAAAGAAAAAAAGAGGCGCAATGAGGTAGCTGTGTGAGTAAGCTAAGCGACCCTAGTGGCCGACACAAACACCTGGCCCATCTAGGAGTGGCACTGCAGTGTCACGCAGGATGTCCCTTCCAAAAAACACTCCCCAAACAGCACATGACGCAAAGAAAAAAAGAGGCGCAATGAGGTAGCTGTGTGAGTAAGCTAAGTGACCCTAGTGGCCGACACAAACACCTGGCCCATCTAGGAGTGGCACTGCAGTGTCACGCAGGATGGCCCTTCCAAAAAACACTCCCCAAACAGCACATGACGCAAAGAAAAAAAGAGGCGCAATGAGGTAGCTGTGTGAGTAAGCTAAGCGACCCTAGTGGCCGACACAAACACCTGGCCCATCTAGGAGTGGCACTGCAGTGTCACGCAGGATGGCCCTTCCAAAAAACACTCCCCAAACAGCACATGACGCAAAGAAAAAAAGAGGCGCAATGAGGTAGCTGTGTGAGTAAGATAAGCGACCCTAGTGGCCGACACAAACACCTGGCCCATCTAGGAGTGGCACTGCAGTGTCACGCAGGATGGCCCTTCAAAAAAATACTCCCCAAACAACACATGACGCAAAGAAAAATTAAAGAAAAAAGAGGTGCAAGATGGAATTGTCCTTGGGCCCTCCCACCCACCCTTATGTTGTATAAACAGGACATGCACACTTTAACCAACCCATCATTTCAGTGACAGGGTCTGCCACACGACTGTGACTGAAATGACGGGTTGGTTTGGACCCCCACCAAAAAAGAAGCAATTAATCTCTCCTTGCACAAACTGGCTCTACAGAGGCAAGATGTCCACCTCATCATCATCCTCCGATATATCACCGTGTACATCCCCCTCCTCACAGATTATCAATTCGTCCCCACTGGAATCCACCATCTCAGCTCCCTGTGTACTTTGTGGAGGCAATTGCTGCTGGTCAATGTCTCCACGGAGGAATTGATTATAATTCATTTTAATGAACATCATCTTCTCCACATTTTCTGGAAGTAACCTCGTACGCCGATTGCTGACAAGGTGAGCGGCGGCACTAAACACTCTTTCGGAGTACACACTTGTGGGAGGGCAACTTAGGTAGAATAAAGCCAGTTTGTGCAAGGGCCTCCAAATTGCCTCTTTTTCCTGCCAGTATAAGTACGGACTGTCTGACGTGCCTACTTGGATGCGGTCACTCATATAATCCTCCACCATTCTTTCAATGGGGAGAGAATCATATGCAGTGCCAGTAGACGACATGTCCGTAATCGTTGGCAGGTCCTTCAGTCCGGACCAGATGTCAGCATCAGCAGTCGCTCCAGACTGCCCTGCATCACCGCCAGCGGGTGGGCTCAGAATTCTGAGCCTTTTCCTCGCACCCCCAGTTGCGGGAGAATGTGAAGGAGGAGATGTTGACAGGTCGCGTTCCGCTTGACTTGACAATTTTGTCACCAGCAGTTCTTTGAACCCCAGCAGACTTGTGTCTGCCGGAAAGAGAGATCCAAGGTAGGTTTTAAATCTAGGATCGAGCACGGTGGCCAAAATGTAGTGCTCTGATTTCAACAGATTGACCAACCGTGAATCCTTGTTAAGCGAATTAAGGGTTCCATCCACAAGTCCCACATGCCTAGCGGAATCGCTCTGTGTTAGCTCCTCCTTCAATGTCTCCAGCTTCTTCTGCAAAAGCCTGATGAGGGGAATGACCTGACTCAGGCTGGCAGTGTCTGAACTGACTTCACGTGTGGCAAGTTCAAAGGGCAGCAGAATTTTGCACAACGTTGAAATCATTCTCCACTGCGCTTGAGACAGGTGCATTCCACCTCCTATATCGTGCTCAATTGTATAGGCTTGAATGGCCTTTTGCTGCTCCTCCAACCTCTGAAGCATATATAGGGTTGAATTCCACCTCGTTACCACTTCTTGCTTCAGATGATGGCAGGGCAGGTTCAGGCGTTTTTGGTGGTGCTCCAGTCTTCTGTACGTGGTGCCTGTACGCCGAAAGTGTCCCGCAATTCTTCTGGCCACCGACAGCATCTCTTGCACGCCCCTCTCGTTTTTTAAATAATTCTGCACCACCAAATTCAAGGTATGTGCAAAACATGGGACGTGCTGGAATTTGCCCATATTTAATGCACACACAATATTGCTGGCGTTGTCCGATGCCACAAATCCACAGGAGAGTCCAATTGGGGTAAGCCATTCCGCGATGATCTTCCTCAGTTGCCGTAAGAGGTTTTCAGCTGTGTGCGTATTCTGGAAACCGGTGATACAAAGCGTAGCCTGCCTAGGAAAGAGTTGGCGTTTGCGAGATGCTGCTACTGGTGCCGCCGCTGCTGTTCTTGCGGCGGGAGTCCATACATCTACCCAGTGGGCTGTCACAGTCATATAGTCCTGACCCTGCCCTGCTCCACTTGTCCACATGTCCGTGGTTAAGTGGACATTGGGTACAGCTGCATTTTTTAGGACACTGGTGACTCTTTTTCTGACGTCTGTGTACATTTTCGGTATCGCCTGCCTAGAGAAATGGAACCTAGATGGTATTTGGTACCGGGGACATAGTACCTCCAACAAGTCTCTAGTTGCCTCTGCAGTAATGATGGATACCGGAACCACGTTTCTCACCACCCAGGATGCCAAGGCCTCAGTTATCCGCTTTGCAGCAGGATGACTGCTGTGATATTTCATCTTCCTCGCAAAGGACTGTTGGACAGTCAATTGCTTGGTGGAAGTAGTAAAAGTGGTCTTACGACTTCCCCTCTGGGATGACCATCGACTCCCAGCAGCAACAACAGCAGCGCCAGCAGCAGTAGGCGTTACACGCAAGGATGCATCGGAGGAATCCCAGGCAGGAGAGGACTCGTCAGAATTGCCAGTGACATGGCCTGCAGGACTATTGGCATTCCTGGGGAAGGAGGAAATTGACACTGAGGGAGTTGGTGGGGTGGTTTGCGTGAGCTTGGTTACAAGAGGAAGGGATTTACTGGTCAGTGGACTGCTTCCGCTGTCGCCCAAAGTTTTTGAACTTGTCACTGACTTATTATGAATGCGCTGTAGGTGACGTATAAGGGAGGATGTTCCGAGGTGGTTAACGTCCTTACCCCTACTTATTACAGCTTGACAAAGGCAACACACGGCTTGACAAATGTTGTCCGCATTTCTGTTGAAATACTTCCACACCGAAGAGCTGATTTTTTTGGTATTTTCACCAGGCATGTCAATGGCCCTATTCCTCCCACGGACAACAGGTGTCTCCCCGGGTGCCTGACTTAAACAAACCACCTCACCATCAGAATCCTCCTTGTCAATTTCCTCCCCAGCGCCAGCAACACCCATATCCTCCTCATCCTGGTGTACTTCAACACTGACATCTTCAATCTGACTATCAGGAACTGGACTGCGGGTGCTCCTTCCAGCACTTGCAGGGGGCGTGCAAATGGTGGAAGGCGCATGCTCTTCACGTCCAGTGTTGGGAAGGTCAGGCATCGCAACCGACACAATTGGACTCTCCTTGTGGATTTGTGATTTAGAAGAACGCACAGTTCTTTGCTGTGCTTTTGCCAGCTTGAGTCTTTTCTTTTTTCTAGCGAGAGGCTGAGTGCTTCCATCCTCATGTGAAGCTGAACCACTAGCCATGAACATAGGCCCGGGCCTCAGCCGTTCCTTGCCACTCCGTGTGGTAAATGGCATATTGGCAAGTTTACGCTTCTCCTCCGACAATTTTATTTTAGATTTTTGAGTCCTTTTTTTACTGATATTTGGTGTTTTGGATTTTACATGCTCTGTACTATGACATTGGGCATCGGCCTTGGCAGACGACGTTGCTGGCATTTCATCGTCTCGGCCATGACTAGTGGCAGCAGCTTCAGCACGAGGTGGAAGTCGATCTTGATCTTTCCCTATTTTTGGAACCTCAACATTTTTGTTCTCCATATTTTAATAGGCACAACTAAAAGGCACCCCAGGTAAACAATGGAGATGGATGGATACTAGTATACTTATGGATGGACGAGCGACTGCCGACACAGAGGTAGCTACAGCCGTGGACTACCGTACTGTGTCTGCTGCTAATATAGACTGGATGATAATGAGATAAAATTAAAATATATATATATATATATCACACTAGTACTGCAGCCGGACAGGTATATATTATGTAATGACGGACCTGCTGGACACTGTCTGTCAGCACTGCAGACTCCTAAAGTAAGCTACTAGTATCAAGAAGATAGAAAAAAAAAAACCACGGGTAGGTGGTATACAATTATGGATGGACGAGCGACTGCCGACACAGAGGTAGCTACAGCCGTGGACTACCGTACTGTGTCTGCTGCTAATATAGACTGGATGATAATGAGATAAAAATAAAATATATATATATATATATCACACTAGTACTGCAGCCGGACAGGTATATATTATGTAATGACGGACCTGCTGGACACTGTCTGTCAGACTCAGCACTGCAGACTCCTATAGTAAGCTACTAGTATCAAGAAGATAGAAAAAAAAAAACCACGGGTAGGTGGTATACAATTATGGATGGACGAGCGACTGCCGACACAGAGGTAGCTACAGCCGTGGACTACCGAACTGTGTCTGCTGCTAATATAGACTGGATGATAATGAGATAAAATTAAAATATATATATATATCACACTAGTACTGCAGCCGGACAGGTATATATTATGTAATGACGGACCTGCTGGACACTGTCTGTCAGACTCAGCACTGCAGACTCCTAAAGTAAGCTAATAGTATCAAGAAGATAGAAAAAAAAAAAAACCACGGGTAGGTGGTATACAATTATGGATGGACGAGCGACTGCCGACACAGAGGTAGCTACAGCCGTGGACTACCGTACTATGTCTGCTGCTAATATAGACTGGATGATAATGAGATAAAATTAAAATATATATATATATCACACTAGTACTGCAGCCGGACAGGTATATATTATGTAATGACGGACCTGCTGGACACTGTCTGTCAGACTCAGCACTGCAGACTCCTAAAGTAAGCTACTAGTATCAAGAAGATAGAAAAAAAAAAAAAACCACGGGTAGGTGGTATACAATTATGGATGGACGAGCGACTGCCGACACAGAGGTAGCTACAGCCGTGGACTACCGTACTGTGTCTGCTGCTAATATAGTTTGGATGATAATGAGATAAAATTAAAATATATATATATCACACTAGTACTGCAGCCGGACAGGTATATATTATGTAATGACGGACCTGCTGGACACTGTCTGCAGAATGCGTTTATAAAAACACCACACGACGAGTGTTTAACTTTTTCAGGCAGACAATCACAATATACTGGTGGTCAGCAGACAATCACAATACTGGTGGTCAGTGGTCACTGGTCAGTCACACTGGCAGTGGCACTCTGGCAGCAAAAGTGTGCACTGTACTTAAAATATGTACTCCTGCTATAACTGCTCCCCAGTCTCCCCCACAATTAAGCTGTGTGAGCAGTGAGCACTCAGCACAGTCAGATAATGATATACAGTATTACATATGATGCAGCACACTGGGCTGAGCACAGATATGGTATGTGACTGTGTCACACTGTGTATCGTTTTTTTTCAGGCAGAGAACGGATTAATTAAACTGGTGGTCACTGGTCACACTATCAGCAGCAAGTAGTACTCCTCCTAATAATATGCTCCCCAAAATGTGTGTCTCTCTCTAGTACTCTAGTCTAAACGGAGAGGACGCCAGCCACGTCCTCTCCCTATCAATCTCAATGCACGTGTGAAAATGGCGGCGACGCGCGGCTCCTTATATAGAATCCGAGTCTCGCGATAGAATCCGAGCCTCGCGAGAATCCGACAGCGGGATGATGACGTTCGGGCGCGCTCGGGTTAACCGAGCAAGGCGGGAAGATCCGAGTCGCTCGGCCCCGTGTAAAAAAACCTGAAGTTCGGGCGGGTTCGGATTCCGAGGAACCGAACCCGCTCATCACTAAGCAGTAGTACCCAAAATCTTTCCCAACAATTGATTGTATTGTTGGGTTGGATATTCCTCTGAATAATATCCTAAATTATCCATGCATCTGTACATCTCTCTTCAAGTGGAGTACAATACTCACAACCACATTTTTAAAGGGTAATCTTTCTTTACACTGGTCAGAAAGCTCTCTGGATTTCCTGCTTAGAAAATAGGAAGGAAGGGTTTTATTGAAATAATTCCCATCCACATTAATGGATGAGTACTCATACCTACACAGTGTCGGACTGGAGCATGAAGGGCCCACCGGGGAGATGCAGTGGTAGGGGCCCATGATTAGAGGTGTGGCCAGCCTCCAAAGGGGGTGTGGCCAGCCACCACAGAGGTTTGGCTAACCATTATAGAGTACCTGGTATGGACTCCTTGATCATTTATCTAGTAATTAATGCTAGTGCATGCATGATAATGTGCCAGATTAATGACAGCAATGTACTGTAGAGAATGCATCATAATCCTTTGCAGTATAAGGTAACATATGTATAATATATAATTCAAGTGCACAGTCTGGAACCTGATCCTTAGAGCAGGAGGTGGGCCCCCAGGCAGTGGGGCCTACCGGTGGTTTCCCCTGTACCCCTGTGGGCCAGTCCGAGCCTGTACCTACACCACACTTCTGCTCGCTCTCTCTTCAAAGAAAAAAACAAGTTTGAATGCTGTTATAAATAACATCGCACCCAGTATACTGTACTTTCAAGAATGTTAAAAGTTCTGTGGGATATTAGCTAATAAGCACATAGTCTATTATAGACAATCATCTCCATCTCGATTGAAGGGTTCATTTATGTATAACTCTGTGGTAGTAATAGTAGTAATAGTCTCTGTATCTCCATACAATTTTGAGTTTTAGGTTTCTTTAAGCTCCGGTCTCTGACCTTTTTATTGCAATGCGAGCACATGGTGTCCTTCTTCCACAGCCTTTGCAATGGCTGTATCAGTAGTCAGCGGTACTTGCCAAGGACCATCCTATGGGATCTATAATGGAACTAAAACATAAGCAACTTCTCACCATAACACAGTCTCCACTCCCTCAGTGATTTGTCCTGTGCCGGACTGAGTGTTCGAGCTGGTTAAATATCCTTCCAAGGTTCTTGCAGCTTTCGATATTCTTTTAACTGTTAAAATACTTTGTGTGACACATTGAGCAGTCAAATCAATTTGTAGTTTTGAACCAGTCTCTGGATAAAATATCTTTGATGGATTCCAAAAAGAACAACAAAAAGAATTATACAGAAGAGAGACTCTGCAGAGGTTTAGGTGTCATTCTACCACTATTGAACCAACAATTGGACCATGCCATTATTCAAATTCTGCCATTCCTGTTTCTTTTGTAGATTAATAATGCTTAATTCTTTAAACCTTCCCTGTCAAATTATGAACTTTTATTCTCAACATTACACATATTCATTGAAAAATATTCCCTATAACAAGTGGGTGAATCATGTCGTCATACAAATTCCTGTAAAATCACCATATTCTCTTCTTTTTGTTTTTTTCCCCAAACTCCTACAAACTCTTTCTACCAATAAGAAAACTTTACTGCATTTGAAAAAGTAGACCACACATCTGGCCACCTTATTATTCATTTCTCAAAAAGCACAGCAAACTCTGTTGCGCTTTACCCCTTAATACATGTTACACATACTATAGTTCCTTTTTAGAAGTAAACTACGTTGTATTTAAAACAAGGTCCCTCATTCCGAGTTGTTCGCTCGTTAGCTGCTTTTAGCAGCATTGCACACGCTAAGCACTGCCCTCTGGGAGTGAATCTTAGCTTAGCAGAATAGCGAACGAAAGATTCGCAAAATAGCGAAAATAAATTTCTTAGCAGTTTCTGAGTAGCTCCAGACCTTCTCACAAATAGCGATCAGTTCATGTCGTTTCATTCCTGGTTTGACGTCACACACCCAGCGTCCGGCCAACCACTCCCCCGATTCTCCTGACACTCCCGCGTTTTTGCCTCACACGCCTGCGTTTTTCCGCACACTCCCAGAAAACGGTCAGTTTCCGCCCAGAAACACCCACTTCCTGTCAATCACACTACGAACACTTCAACGATGAAAACTCTTCATTCTGGCATGAGTAAATCTACTAAGTTCTTAGTAAAATTACTAAGCGCATGCGCACTGCGTACCATGCGCATACGCATTTTTGCCTTAATCGCTCTGTAGCGAAAATCGGCAACGAGCGAACAACTCAGAATGACCACCAATGTTGTTTTTAATCATCCCAAAAACATCCTCAGTAAACATCCACATACTATAGCTTTCTTATCTTTACCAAATAATTTGTAATCCTTGTTAAGAAATTATATTGCTTTAAGTCCTGTTATTTTGGTCAAATGCTAGAACACAATGTATATTTTTCCATTAAACTTCATACTATTGTAGTACGCTTGTACAATATATTTCATGTTAATTACCCTTAGATATACATAACTCAAGACATTTCCCATAGCAAAAGTTGGCAGCAACACTTTAATACTATTAATACTAATTCACTAATTCACATACTAATTTCAGTTACCCCACTGTAATTCTCCCAGTATTCCCTAAAGATTTTAGAGAAAGTATTCTCCTGTTACTGTCATTGTTTAAATGCAATGTAATAATTATAAATGTCTTACTCATCCACATTATATTGCTTATACTCCCCACTTTTGAGGATGAGGAGGGCAAGTATGCAGCTGTATCAAAGTTGTGACAGCTATGTGTACTGCCAGAGGTAACAATGCAGATTCTTATTATACAAAATGTACTGCTTAACCACTGTTCTATACATAATCCTTACTTATACATGAGTTGATGGTTTGGCTCTGTTTGTGTATCCATCAAATGTCATTCATGATAAAGTGTAATATATTGTATCACATTCTATAATTTCTTCTGTTATGAACTTGAATGCATGCATATAGCACTCGCAAAAATGGACTGTATTCTGAAATTCATCATCTGGCTTATTTTTATATATATATATATATATATATATATATATGGATAGATAGATAGAGACAGGCACTCCAGCAGATTTGTATAAAGAAATCACAACAACAGCAGTTGCGGTTTAAAGCAGCGACGTTTCGGATGTTACTCCTTTATCAAGCCAAACAGCATATAGAGTACAGTATAACAAGTGCTTACCTAAATACCCAAAAGAACAACTTACCACTCCTCCTGCATACTCCCATCCCCGGCGCCGGAGCCGGACGCACCTCCGGTCAGTGGCACTTCCTGGTTCCAGTGACGTCACACAGGGGCCGTCATGTGTTGGCATGGTAACCGGCGTGCATGGCATGGTGGTTGCTAGGGGAACAGTAACAAACATACAAGCATTTAAAAAGTATAAAGAATTAGTGCAGTGCCCGCAGGATCACATGTAAACAGAACATTTCTATGCAACTACATAAATATCACATTGGGGCAGATGTATTAACCTGGAGAAGGCATAAGGAAGTGATAAACCAGTGATATGTGCAAGGTGATAAAGGCACCAGCCAATCAGATCCTACCTGGTAATTTACATATTGGAGCTGATTGGCTGGTGACTTTATCACCTTGCACATATCACTGGTTTATCACTTCCTTATGCCTTCTCCAGGTTAATACATCTGCCCCATTATATGATATGTCTTGCTAAATAAGTAAAGTATCAATTGATTGCTAATCAATATTATAACACATATACTAGTAATAAATAAATTACTGCTCATATAAAGGATCAATCAAAAGATGCTGAAATTATATCAAGCTAAGCATATTTAACTCCATTAAAGTGCTCTGAATATTATTGGGGCACCAATAGAAGATGCCACATATCTGCCAGATAGTAAAAAATAGTAAAGAAGGGGTGCAGCACTAAGTGAACATACTAAATGTCAACTGTTAATTGAGACCCCAAGGTCTTACAGTGTCCATCTTGAAAATCCACTGCGCTTCAAGTTGCAAAAGTCTCTTTCCTCTGTCTCCACCACGTAAATCATTAGGGACATGATCTATTATTAAGTATCGAAGAGTGGACAGATTATGTTTAGATTGTGCGAAGTGTTTCGCTACCGGTTGGTCGTTATCTTTTCCAGCCAAAGCGGCCCTAATGGCCGACCGATGTTGTGTAATTCTTTCCCTTAATGTCCTAATGGTTTTGCCTATATAAAGAAAGGGGGAAGCTGCTGCAGCTAAAATCATAGGAAAAGATAAAGATATCGTTCCTAAAACATCACAGATTGCTACAAGCAAGCAATACTCACTACGCTTCCAGTATCAACATACTTTTAGGCAATTCTTCAAATTTACTTGAAAGAGACCTGATTTGTAAGTTACAGTGTACAATATACTGTATCACAGATGAGGTATTTCAGGCTCAGTTGGATACATAGCATTTAAATATCACTTACCCTGTGATTCTATGAATGCAGGTAAAGGATATGCTTGCTGAAATCCATACCAAATTATAGGCATTGATATACAAGGAGAGATGCTAACTATGCATAGTTGTCCTCCAGATTCCAAAGGTTCATAGTGGACTGCACCATATGCAGCGATGAACCAGGGTCAGTAGAAAGAAAGTATGTGTGGGGATATGATTGTATAGAAAAGATATGCAGATAATGTGAGCAGATATGGGATTTGATAAGTTTGTCTGAATAAGTCAGTTTTCAGGGAATGCTTGTATATGGTAAGGCATTCCATAGGATGGATGCAGTCCGAGGAAAGTTTGTAATCGTGTATGGGAGCAAGTTATGAGTGTGGATGAAAGACATAGATCTTGTGAAGAGCGAAGGATTTCTAGACAGTTTTTTCTTTGTACTTGGGAATAAAACCTAGAATCTTCTGAAAAATAACCTTCAATCTTTTGTACCTACAGAAAGCATATCCAGTATGTGGATGACCTGCTGTTGTGCTCCAAATCATTCAAAGCATCAGTGTCAGATACTAAACAGTTGTTGTGTTTTCTTGCAGAACAGTACACAATGTGTCGCAGGACAAAATTCAACGGTGTACTGACAAAGTTAAATACCTAGGTCATTACTTGGCACTAGGTCAAGGACAGTTAAACCGTCAGAGGGTGGAGCTTATATATATATATATATATATATATATACACTGCTCAAAAAATAAAGGGAACACTTAAACAACATATCCTAGATCTGAATGAATGATAAAAATTATCAATGGAAATCAAATTTATTAACCATGGAGGTCTGGATTTGGAGTCACACTCAAAATTAAAGTGGAAAAACACACTACAGGCTGATCCAACTTTGATGTAATGTCCTTAAAACAAGTAAAAATGAGGCTCAGTAGTGTGTGTGGCCTCCACGTGCCTGTATGACTTCCCTACAATGCCTGGGCATGCACCTGATGAGGTGGCAGATGGTCTCATGAGGGATCTCCTCCCAGACCTGGACTAAAGCATCTGCCAACTCCTGGACAGTCTGTGGTGCAACATGGCGTTGGTGGATGGAGCGAGACATGATGTTCCAGGTGTGCTCAATTGGATTCAGGTCTGGGGAACGGGCGGGCCAGTCCATAACATCAATGCCTTCGTCTTGCAGGAACTGCTGACACACTCCAGCCATATGAGGTCAAGCATTGTCTTGCATTAGGAGGAACCCAGGGCCAACCGCACCAGCATATGGTCTCATAAGGGGTCTGAGGATCTCATCTCAGTACCTAATGGCAGTCAGGCTACCTCTGGCGAGCACATGGAGGGCTGTGTGGCCCCCCAAAGAAATGCCACCCCACACCATTACTGACCCACTGCCAAACCGGTCATACTGGAGGATGTTGCAGGCAGCAGAACGTTCTCCTTGGCGTCTCCAGACTCTGTCATGTCTGTCACATGTGTTCAGTGAGAACCTGCTTTCATCTGTGAAGAGCACAGGGCGCCATTGGCAAATTTGCCAATCTTGTTTTTCTCTGGCAAATGCCATACGTCCTGCACGGTGTTGGGCTGTAAGCACAACCCCCACCTGTGGACGTCGGGCCCTCATACCACCCTCATGGAGTCTGTTTCTGATCATTTTGAGTGGACACATGCACATTTGTGGCTTGCTAGAGGTCATTTTGCAGGGCTCTGGCAGTGCTCCTCCGGTTCCTCGTTGCACAAAGGCGGAGGTAGCGGTCCTGCTGCTGGGTTGTTGCCCTCCTACGGCCTCCTCCACATCTCCTGATGTACTGGCCTGTCTCCTGGTAGCGCCTCCATGCTCTGGACACTATGCTGACAGACACAGCAAACCTTCTTGCCACAGCTCGCATTGATGTGCCATCCTGGATGAGCTGCACTACCGGGGCCACTTGTGTGGGTTGTAGACTCCGTCTCATGCTACCACTAGAGTGAAAGCACCGCCAGCTTTCAAAAGTGACCAAAACATCAGCCAGAAAGCATAGGATAACAGTGATAACACACATAACTACATGCTCTATTGTGCGGAGTAACTTCTATCCACAAACACCCATATCAGTCAGCTGAATACAATTAGCTCACACTTATATGTTTCAATGTTACAAAAAAGTGTCCAGATCCTACTTACCCGCTAATCAGCACGCCACGAGTCTGCTTCACCACGCTGGAGATCTCTTGATCCGTGTTTAAAAAAGCTAGTGGAAAAGGGGTATCAGTATCTAAATGAAGATCTGGACACTTTTTTGTAACATTGAAACATTTAAGTGTGAGCTAATTGTATTCAGCTGAGTGATGTGGGTGTTTGTGGAAAGAAGTTACTCCGCACAATAGAGTATATAGTTATGTGTGTTATCACTGTTATGCTATATAACATTGCCATGTTTTTTAGATATTAATATCTCGATTGAGGGTAAAGAAAGGAGATTCGTTAAATTTTTTTAATCAAAATAAAAATAGAAATATTTTAATAAGAAATCTGCAAGCGCCGTCTGTATTTTTTTCTTTTTCTTTCTAGATATACTTGAGGGGCAGAGAGGGTCCCGTTTTATAGTGAGCTGCAGGCGGATTTAAATTTAAGATTTTTCTTGAAAATCTATGCAACATATACACTAATTGAATTATTTAAGGTTACTTTGTTGTGTTTGTGTGTGTGTTTTCAGAAAGCATAGGAGCTGATAAGTGGTCTGTGGTCACCACCTGCAGAACAACTCCTTTATTCGGGGTGTCTTGCTAATTGCCTATAAATACCACCTGTTGTCTATTCCATTTGCACAACAGCATGTGAAATTGATTGTCAATCAGTGTTGCTTCCTAAGTGGACAGTTTGATTTCACAGAAGTGTGATTGACTTGGAGTTACAATGTGTTGTTTAAGTGTATATATATGACCAGATGATGAATTTCAGGATACAGTACATTTTTGAGAGTGCTATATACATGCATTCAAGTTCATAACAGTAGAAATTACAGAATGTGATAATATACAGTTGTGCTCATAAGTTTACATACCCTAGCAGAATTTGTGATTTTCTGGCCATTTGTCAGAGAATATGAATGATAACTCACAAACGTTTCTTTCACTCATGGTTAGTGGTTGGGTGAAGCCATTTATTGTCAAACAACTGTGTTTACTCTTTTTAAATCATAATGACGACAGAAACTACCCAAATGACCCTGATCAAAAGTTTACATACCCCAGTTCTTAATACCGTGTATTGCCCCCTTTAACATCAATGACAACTTGAAGTCTTTTGTGGTAGTTGTGGATGAGGCTCTTTATTTTCTCAGATGGTAAAGCTGCCCATTCTTCTTGGCAAAAAGCCTCCAGTTCCTGTAAATTCTTGGGCTGTCTTGCATGAACTTCACGTTTGAGATCTCCCCAGAGTGGCTCAATGATATTGAGGTCAGGAGACTGAGATGGCTACTCCCGAACCTTTACTTTATTCTGCTGTAGCCAATGACAGGTCGACTTGGCCTTGTGTTTTGGATCATTGTCATGTTGGAACGTCCAAGTAAGTCCCATGCGCAGCTTCCGGGCTGATGAGTGCAAATTTTCCTCCAGTATTTTCTGATATTTGTTCGGGATGCAAAGAAAAATCCACAAATAACTTCAGTTGAAATATAGGACTCTCTGAAAAAAAGTGGTGTGGTTGTTTCAAGATGCACAATAAGGAGGCATTTGAAGAAAAATGGGATGCATGGTCGAGTCGCCAGAAGAAAGCCATTACTACGCAAATGCCACAAAGCATCCCGTTTACAACACTCCAAACAGCACAGAGACAAGCCTCAAAACTTCTGGAACAAAGTCATTTGGGGTGATGAGACCAAAATTTAACTTTTTGGCCACAACCATAAACGTTACCTTTGGAGAGGAGTCAACAAGGCCTATGATGAAAGGTACACCATTCCTACTGTGAAACACGGAGGTGGACCGCTGATGTTTTGGGGATGTGTGAGCTACAAAGGCACTGGAAACTTAGTCAAAATTGATGGCAAGATGAATGCAGCATGTTATCAGAAAATACTGGAGGAAAATTTGCACTCATCAGCCCGGAAGCTGCGCATGGGACTTACTTGGACGTTCCAACATGACAATGATCCAAAACACAAGGCCAAGTCGACCTGTCATTGGCTACAGCAGAATAAAGTGAAGGTTCTGGAGTTGCCATCTCAGTCTCCTGACTTCAATATCATTGAGCCACTCTGGGGAGATCTCAAACATGCAGTTCATGCAAGACAGCCCAAGAATTTACAGGAACTGGAGGCTTTTTGCCAAGAAGAATGGGCAGCTTTACCATCAGAGAAAATAAAGAGCCTCATCCACAACTACCACAAAAGACTTCAAGCTGTCATTGATGTTAAAGGGGGCATTACACTGTATTAAGAACTGGGGTATGTAAACTTTTGATCAGGGTCATTTGGGTAGTTTCTGTTGTCATTATGATTTAAAAAGAGTAAACACAGTTGTTTGACAATAAATGGCTTCACCCAACCACTAACCATGAGTGAAAGAAACGTTTGTGAGTTATCATTCATATTCTCTGACAAATGGCCAGAAAATCACAAATTCTGCTAGGGTATGTAAACTTATGAGCCCAACTGTATTTCTCTGACGTCCTAAGTGGATGCTGGGGACTCCGTCAGGACCATGGGGATTAGCGGCTCCGCAGGAGACAGGGCACAAAAGTAAAAGCTTTAGGATCAGGTGGTGTGCACTGGCTCCTCCCCCCATGACCCTCCTCCAAGCCTCAGTTAGATTTTTGTGCCCGGCCGAGAAGGGTGCAATCTAGGTGGCTCTCCTAAAGAGCTGCTTAGAGTAAAAGTTTTGTTAGGTTTTTTATTTTCAGTGAGTCCTGCTGGCAACAGGCTCACTGCTACGAGGGACTTAGGGGAGAAGAAGTGAACTCACCTGCGTGCAGGATGGATTGGCTTCTTAGGCTACTGGACACCATTAGCTCCAGAGGGATCGAACACAGGCCCAGCCATGGAGTCCGGTCCCAGAGCCTTCATGAGGTAGCGCACAGCACTGCAGCTGTGCGCCATTGTTGTCAGCACACTTCACACCAGCGGTCACTGAGGGTGCAGGGCGCTGGGGGGGCGCCCTGGGCAGCAATGAAATACATATACTGGCTAAAAGATACATCACATATAGCCCCTGGGGCTATATGGATGTATTTAACCCCTGCCAGGTCTCAGAAAAACGGGAGAAGAAGCCCACCGAAAAGGGGGCGGAGCCTATTCTCCTCAGCACACAGCGCAATTTTCCCTCACAGAAATGCTGGTGGGAAGGCTCCCAGGCTCTCCCCTGCACTGCACTACAGAAACAGGGTTAAAACAGAGAGGGGGGGCACTTATTTGGCGATATGATTATATATATTAAGATGCTATAAGGGAAAAACACTTATATAAAGGTTGTCCCTGTATAATTATAGCGTTTTGGTGTGTGCTGGCAAACTCTCCCTCTGTCTCCCCAAAGGGCTAGTGGGGTCCTGTCCTCTATCAGAGCATTCCCTGTGTGTGTGCTGTGTGTCGGTACGTGTGTGTCGACATGTATGAGGACGATGTTGGTGAGGAGGCGGAGCAATTGCCTGTAATGGTGATGTCACTCTCTAGGGAGTCGACACCGGAATCGATGGCTTATTTAGGGAATTACGTGATAATGTCAACACGCTGCAAGGTCGGTTGACGACATGAGACGGCCGGCAAACCAATTAGTACCTGTCCAGGCGTCTCAAACACCGTCAGGGGCTTTAAAACGCCCATTTACCTTAGTCGGTCGACACAGACACAGACACGGACACTGACTCCAGTGTCGACGGTGAAGAAACAAACGTATTTTCCATTTGGGCCACACGTTACATGTTAAGGGCAATGAAGGAGGTGTTACATATTTCTGATACTACAAGTACCACAAAAGAGGGTATTATGTGGGGTGTAAAAAAACTACCTGTAGTTTTTCCTGAATCAGATAACTTAAATGAAGTGTGTGATGATGCGTGGGTTTTCCCCGATAGAAAATTATTGGCGTTATACCCTTTCCCGCCAGAAGTTAGGGCGCGTTGGGAAACACCCCTTAGGGTGGATAAGGCGCTCACACGCTTATCAAAACAAGTGGCGTTACCGTCTCCAGATACGGCCGCCCTCAAGGAGCCAGCTGATAGGAGGCTGGAAAATATCCTAAAAAGTATATACACACATACTGGTGTTATACTGCGACCAGCGATCGCCTCAGCCTGGATGTGCAGCGCTGGGGTGGCTTGGTCGGATTCCCTGACTGAAAATATTGATACCCTTGACAGGGACAGTATTTTATTGACTATAGAGCATTTAAAGGATGCATTTCTATATATGCGAGATGCACAGAGGGATATTTGCACTCTGGCATCAAGAGTAAGTGCGATGTCCATATCTGCCAGAAGATGTTTATGGACACGACAGTGGTCAGGTGATGCAGATTCCAAACGGCACATGGAAGTATTGCCGTATAAAGGGGAGGAGTTATTTGGGGTCGGTCCATCGGACCTGGTGGCCACGGCAACAGCTGGAAAATCCACCCTTTTTACCCCAAGTCACATCTCAGCAGAAAAAGACACCGTCTTTTCAGCCTCAGTCCTTTCGTCCCCATAAGGGCAAGCAGGCAAAAGGCCAGTCATATCTGCCCAGGGATAGAGGAAAGGGAAGAAGACTGCAGCAGGCAGCCCATTCCCAGGAACAGAAGCCCTCCACCGCTTTTGCCAAGTCCTCAGCATGACGCTGGGGCCGTACAAGCGGACTCAGCTGCGGTGGGGGGTCGTCTCAAGAGTTTCAGCGCGCAGTGGGCTCACTCGCAAGTGGACCCCTGGATCCTACAAGTAGTATCCCAGGGGTACAGATTGGAAGTTCGAGACGTCTCCCCCTCGCAGGTTCCTGAAGTCTGCTTTACCAACGTCTCCCTCCGACAGGGAGGCAGTATTGGAAACAATTCACAAGCTGTATTCCCAGCAGGTGATAATCAAAGTACCCCTCCTACAACAAGGAAAGGGGTATTATTCCACACTATATTGTGGTACTGAAGCCAGACGGCTCGGTGAGACCTATTCTAAATCTGAAATATTTGAACACTTACATACAAAGGTTCAAATCAAGATGGAGTCACTCAGAGCAGTGATAGCGAACCAGGAAGAAGGGGACTATATGGTGTCCCTGGACATCAAGGATGCTTACCTCCATGTCCCAATTTGCCCTTCTCACCAAGGGTACCTCAGGTTCGTGGTACAAAACTGTCACTATCAGTTTCAGACGCTGCCGTTTGGATTGTCCACGGCACCCCGGGTCTTTACCAAGGTAATGGCCGAAATGATGATTCTTCTTCAAAGAAAAGGCGTCTTAATTATCCCTTACTTGGACGATCTCCTGATAAGGGCAAGGTCCAGAGAACAGTTGGAGGTCGGAGTAGCACTATCTCAAGTAGTTCTACGACAGCACGGGTGGATTCTAAATATTCCAAAATCGCAGCTGTCTCCGACGACACGTCTGCTGTTCCTAGGGATGATTCTGGACACAGTCCAGAAAAAGGTGTTTCTCCCGGAGGAGAAAGCCAGGGAGTTATCCGAGCTAGTCGGGAACCTCCTAAAACCAGGAAAAGTGTCAGTGCATCATTGCACAAGGGTCCTGGGAAAAATGGTGGCTTCTTACGAAGCGATTCCATTCGGCAGATTTCACGCAAGAACTTTTCAGTGGGATCTGCTGGAAAAATGGTCCGGATCGCATCTTCAGATGCATCAGCGGATAACCCTGTCTCCAAGGACAAGGGTGTCTCTTCTGTGGTGGCTGCAGAGTGCTCATCTACTAAAGGGCCACAGATTCGGCATTCAGGACTGGGTCCTGGTGACCACGGATGCCAGCCTGAACGGCTGGGGAGCAGTCACACAAGGAAAAAAATTCCAGGGAGTGTGATCAAGTATGGAGACTTCTCTCCACATAAATATACTGGAGCTAAGAGCAATTTACAATGCTCTAAGCTTAGCAAGACCTCTGCTTCAAGGTCAGCCGGTATTGATCCAGTGGGACAACATCACGGCAGTCGCCCACGTAAACAGACTGGGCGGCACAAGAAGCAGGAGGGCAATGGCAGAAACTGCAAGGATTCTTCGCTGGGCGGAAAATCATGTGTTAGCACTGTCAGCAGTGTTCATTCCGGGAGTGGACAACTGGGAAGCAGACTTCCTCAGCACGACCTCCACCCGGGAGAGTGGGGACTTCATCGGGAAGTCTTCCACATGATTGTGAACCGTTGGGAAAGACAAAAGGTGGACATGATGGCGTCCCGCCTGAACAAAAAACTGGACAGGTATTGCGCCAGGTCAAGAGACCCTCAGGCAATAGCTGTGGACGTTCTGGTAACACCGTGGGTGTACCAGTCGGTGTATGTGTTCCCTCCTCTGCTTCTCATACCTAAGGTACTGAGAATTATAAGACGTAGAGGAGTAAGAACTATACTCGTGGCTCCGGATTGGCCAAGAAGGACTTGGTACCCGGAACTTCAAGAGATGCTCACAGAGGACTCATGGCCTCTGCCGCTAAGAAGGGACTTGCTTCAGCAAGTACCATGTCTGTTCCAAGACTTACCGCGGCTGCGTTTGACGGCATGGCGGTTGAACGCCGGATCCTAAGGGAAAAAGGCATTCTGGAAGAGGTCATTCCTACCCTGGTCAAAGCCAGGAAGGAGGTGACCGCACAACATTATCACCACATGTGGCAAAAATATGTTGCGTGGTGTGAGGCCAGGAAGGCCCCACGAAGAAATTTCAACTCGGTCGATTCCTGCATTTCCTGCAAACAGGAGTGTCTATGGGCCTCAAATTGGGGTCCATTAAGGTTCAAATTTCGGCCCTGTCGATTTTCTTCCAGAAAGAATTGGCTTCAGTTCCTGAAGTCCAGAAGTTTGTCAAGGGAGTACTGCATATACAACCCCCTTTTGTGCCTCCAGTGGCACTGTGGGATCTCAACGTAGTTCTGGGATTCCTCAAATCACATTGGTTTAAACCGCTCAAATCTGTGGATTTGAAATATTTCACATGGAAAGTGACCATGATGTTGGCCCTGGCCTCGGCCAGGCGAGTGTCAGAATTGGCGGCTTTGTCTCACAAAAGCCCATATCTGATTGTCCATTCGGACAGGGCAGAGCTGCGGACTCGTCCCCAGTTTCTCCCTAAGGTGGTGTCAGCGTTTCACCTGAACCAGCTTATTGTGGTACCTGCGGCTACTAGGGACTTGGAGGACTCCAAGTTGCTAGATGTTGTCAGGGCCCTGAAAATATAGGTTTCCAGGACGGCTGGAGTCAGGAAAACTGACTTGCTGTTATCCTGTATGCACCCAACAAACTGGGTGCTCTTGCTTCTAAGCAGACGATTGCTAGTTGGATGTGTAGTACAATTCAGCTTGCACATTCTGTGGCAGGCCTGCCACAGCCAAAATATGTAAATGCCCATTCCACAAGGAAGGTGGGCTCATCTTGGGCGGCTGCCCGAGGGGTCTCGGCTTTACAACGTTGCCGAGCTGCTACTTGGTCAGGGGCACACCCTGGCTGAGGAGGACCTGGAGTTCTCTCACTCGGTGCTGCAGAGTCATCCGCACTCTCCCGCCCGTTTGGGAGCTTTGGTATAATCCCCATGGTCCTGACGGAGTCCCCAGCATCCACTTAGGACGTCAGAGAAAATAAGAATTTACTTACCGATAATTCTATTTCTCGTAGTCCGTAGTGGATGCTGGGCGCCCATCCCAAGTGCGGATTGTCTGCAATACTTGTACATAGTTATTGTTACAAAAATCGGGTTATTATTGTTGTGAGCCATCTTTTCAGAGGCTCCGCTGTTATCATGCTGTTAACTGGGTTCAGATCACAGGTTGTACAGTGTGATTGGTGTGGCTGGTATGAGTCTTACCCGGGATTCAAAATCCTTCCTTATTGTGTACGCTCGTCCGGGCACAGTATCCTAACTGAGGCTTGGAGGAGGGTCATGGCACACCACCTGATCCTAAAGCTTTTACTTTTGTGCCCTGTCTCCTGCGGAGCCGCTAATCCCCATGGTCCTGACGGAGTCCCCAGCATCCACTACGGACTACGAGAAATAGAATTATCGGTAAGTAAATTCTTATTATTACACTTTATCATGAATAAAATTTGATGTATACCCAAAAGTACACATAGCTGTCAAAACTTTGATATAGCTGTATACTTGCCTTCCTCATCCTCAAAAGTGGGGAGTATAAGCAATATAATGTGGATGAGTAGGACAATTATAATTATTACATTGCATTTAAAAATTGACAGTAACAGGAGTATCCTTTCTCTAGCATCCATAGGGGATACTGGGATGGTGAATTACAGTTCGGTAACTGAAATTAGTATGTGAATTGTTATTAGCAATAGTAAAGTGTTACTGCCAACATTTGCTACGGGAAATGTCATGAGTTATGCACATCTAAGGGTAATTAACATGAATTATATTGCATAAGCTTACTACAGTAGTATGAAGTTTAATGGAGAAATATACATTGTGCTCTAGCATTTGACCAAAATAACAGGACTTAAAGCAATATAATTCCTATACAAGGATTGCAAATTATTTCATAAAGATAAGAAAGCTATAGTATGTGTATGTTTACTGAGGATGTTTTTGGGATGATTAAAAACAACATTGTTTTAAATACAACATAGTTTAATGCTAAAAAGGAATGTAATATGTGTAACAGGTGTTAAGGGGTAAAGCAAAGCGCAACAGAGTTTGCTGTGCTATTTGAGAAATGAATAAGAAGGCTAGATGTGTGGTCTACTGTTTCAAATGCAGTAAAGTTTCCTTACCGATAGAAAGAGTTTATAGGAGTTTTGAAAAAAAAAAAAAAAAAGAGACTATGGTGATTTTACAGGAAGTGGTATGAAGAAATGATTTACCCACTTGTTATAGGGAATATTTTTCAAAGAATATGTGGAATGTTGAGAATAAAAGTTCATAATTTGACTGGGAAGGTTTAAAGAATTAAGCATTATTAATCTACAAAGGAGACAGGAATGGCAGAATTTGAATCATGGCATGGTCCAATCGTTGGTTCAATAGTGGTAGAATCACACCTAAACCTCTGCTTAGTCTCTCTTCAGTATAAATTTTTTTTTGTTCTTTTCTTTGGAATCCAGCAAAGATATATTATCCAGAGACTGATTCAAAACTACAAAATGATTTGACTGTTCAATACATCACACAAATTATTTAAACAGTTACCAGAATATCAAAAGCTGCAAGAACCTTGGAAGGATATTTAACCAACACGAACACTCAGTCTGGCACAGGACAAATCACTGAGGGAGTGGAGACTGTGTTATGGTGAGAAAGTTGCTTACGTTTCAGTTCCATTACAGATCGCATAGGATGGTCCTTGACAAGTACCGCTGACTACTGATACAGCCGTTGCAAAGGCTGCAGAAGAAGGACACCTAGATCCATGAGCTCACTTTGGAATGAAAAGGTCAGAAACCGGAGCTTAAAGTAACCTAAAACTCAAAAATTGTATGGAGATACAGAGACTATTACTACTATTACTACCACAGAGTTATATTTGAATGAACCCTTCAATCGAGATGGAGATGATTATGATCATTGATAATAGACTATGTGCTTATAAGCTAATATTCTACAGATCTTTTAACATTTTTGAAAGTATACGGGAGCGATGTTATTTATAACAGCATTAGGACTTGTTTTCTTTTTCTTTTAAGAGAGAGCGAGCAGAAGTGTGGTGTAGGTGTGAGTACTTATCCATTAATGTGGATGGGAATTATTTAAATAAGACCCTTCCTTCCTCTTTTCTAAGCAGGAAATCCAGAGAGATTTATGACCGGTGAAAAGATCACCCTTTGAAAAAATGTGGTTGTGAGTATTGTACTCCACTTGAAGAGAGATGTGTAGATTGATGTATGGATAATTTAGGATATTATTCTGATAAATATCCAGTCCAGCAATACCATTAATTGTTGGAAAGATTTTGGGTACTGCTGCTATATAAATATTATTGTGAATTGTTATTATAATTGTTGGGTATGTATACAAAGACACCAGCATTGTATAGTAACATGCCAAAATCCTCTATCTAAGTTACATTTTATGTGATTACCAAAACTTTATAGAGTTGTGATAACAGTGAAACATGTACATGTGTATAGAAAGTTGCAGCATCTCAAGATAGAACCACTAGTGATAATATTAGCTACACATATATGGGGTGTATTTCATTTAGGGGAAATAAAATAGGTCAACAATACAGAAAAGATTACCTTATGCAGATAGGAAAGATTGATTTAAGTAAATGTGAAAGGATTGTTACCATATACAAACCTAATGTTTCTAGATGTGCTAGATATAATGAGTTCAGTATATAAAAAGTAATGGTTACATAGGTTCAGGTGTTAAAGTGAGCCGGAACGGGGCATAACTGCGTTCAATCAGCTCCATTTGGAGACGGAACGCAGTTCCGCCTCCTCCGGCTCACCTAACCCTAGGCGTCCCCGGCGCCGCACAGGGAGATGACGGGCGCCCGCTGAGATTGTGTTACAAGCGGGCGCCCATCTCTCCTCACTAAAAGCCGGAGGCAGGATCTCAGTACTGAGCTCCGGCTTCTGGCGCTGTCACTGTATGGCGTGCGCTATGGTAGAGACGTCAGTCATGACGTCTCTCTCATAGTGCTGAGGAGAGGACGCCAAGAGAAGAGGACTGCAGTGGTCTGGAAGCGGGAGTGGGGCTCGGTGATTATGGTGCGTTTTTTCTTCCTTAGTGCAGCGGGGGCATCTACTGGGGGCAAACTATGGGGGGACATTACTACTGGAGGCACATCAACAAGGGGCATTACTACTGGGAGCAAACTACTTGGGGCATTATTACTGGGGGGCATCTACTGGGGGCATTACTACTGGGGGGTCATCTATTGGGGCATTACTACTGGGGGCAGCTACTGGGGGCAAACTACTGGGGGTAAGCTACAAGGGGCAAGCTACTGGGGGCAAACTACAAAGGGGCTAACTACTGGGGGCAAACTACAGGAGGGAATTACTACTGGAAGCATAACTACAGGGGCATTACTACTTGGGGCTAAACTACAGGGGGGCTAAACTACTGGGGGCATAACTACAGGGGCCAAACTACTGGGGGCATTACTACTGGGGGCTAAACTACAAGGGGTGCAGCTACTGGGGCAAACTACTGGGGGACATTATTACTGGGGGGCATCTACTGGGGAAAACTACTGGGGGACATTATTACTGGGGGGCATCTACTGGGGGCATTATTACTGGGGGCATCTAATTGGGGGTCCTCTATTGGGGTAAACTCATGGGGGACATTACTACTGAGGCCAGCTACTGGGGGATATTATTACTGGGGGGCATCTACTGGGGGCAAACTACTGGGGGACATTATTACTGGGGGCCAACTACAAGGGGGCAAACTACTAGGAGTAAGCTACAAAGGGGCTAACTACTGGGGGCAAACTACAAGAGGGCATCACTACTGGCAGCATAACTACAGGGGCATTACTACTTGGGGGCTAAACTACAGGGGGCATAACTACAGGGGCCAAACTACTGGGGTCATTACTACTGGGGGCTAAACTACAAGGGGGGCATAACTACAGGGGCTAAACTACTGGAGACATAACTACAGGGGCTAAACTACGATGGAGAAAACTACAGGGGGGCATTACTACTGGCGGCTAAACTACAAGCAGGCAAACTACTGGGGGCATCACCACTGTGAGGCTAAACTAAAAGGGGTAAACTACTGAGGTCATAACTGCAGGGGCATTACCACTGAGGGCATAACTACTAGGGCGCTAAATGATTGGGGGCATTGCTACAGCCAACATTACTACTGGGGGGCAATACTACACAGGAGCATTACCATTAAGGGCATGACTAAAGGGGGCCCTACTAATTAGGGCATTGTAAAGGGTGCACTTCATAAGGGACATCACTCCTGCGGACATAAGGGGCAATACTATTGCGGGCATTGCATAAGGGGCACCACTACTATGGGGTCTATATAAGGGGCACTACCACTGTGGGCACTACCAGTACAGTGGACATTGCATAATGAGCACTACAACTGTGGGCATTGTATAAGAAGCGCTACTGTGGTGGGCATTATGTGTATTACGGGGTGCTACTACTGTGGGCATTATTACTATTGTGTGACCACGCACCATTCTTTTGAAGACCACACCCCTTTTTTTGCGGCATACGGCGCGCGCAATACCTTTGTAACTTGGGCGCCGTGGGGAGGGGGGTGAGTTCCACCACCTCTCTAGGACCACTTTAAGCACTGCATAGGATGTTCATTAAAGTTTATGATTTAGTACTGTACTTTACTAGGAGTAGATTTAGAGGCTGAAGGAGATATCAGACATAACTGGGAATGATAGTTGTCACTATATCCTTAGGATATGATACACAGTTGGTTACCTATTAATTCTGAAGATATTTGTTATTTGAGAAGATTAATTTAGCAATTTTATACAAAAACACATAATAACTTAAGAAAAGTTTTCTTACAGGATGAACTATTCCTAAAAGAGTGATTGACCCAGTAATCAGTAATCAGGAAATATGTTCCTGTCACCATAGCATCAATAAAACTTTGAATTGGTGGAGGTGCCGCTAATAAGTTCTCCTATGGCTAATGGAGTTTTATGATTAATTAACTGGGAGTTGACGTTTTATTTCATCTAACGTTATTGATAACATGACTGAAATTTATAATAAGACATTCCAGGATATTGGACATGAATTATTACAATACGACATTGTTCTAAGACTCTTTAATACCACAAATTGGAGGATATTGTTTGATTTCCGAAACAGCACTTTGAGTTCACTGCTGTGCTTATTTGACCAATGACATTACAGAACCGGATACGATTATTACCAATTATATAAAGGAGGCCCAAGATATAAAAGAAGAACTTTAACAAATACATTATTATATGGACTGGAAAGGATAAATGTTAAAATCCTAGCATTCAATTTTCAGGATTAGGAAAATGTTTTTTAAGTATATTGTATTTGATGTTGTATTTCTTGACGAAATTTATTTTTGTGATCATAATTTTCATTCTGCTCATATGTTTTTTTTAGATGTAGCCCATACTGCAATAGATGTGGCCTATGCTGTAATGTATGCAGATGGTTACCACAAGAGATAGAGAGAAAATATACCAGAGATGATGCTGAATGATCTTTATATTCCTTGTGCAGCCTATTAAGTGATTTAGCACATGTAGAATGTGTATGATCAAAAGTGGGGAATTGTTAAATATCGGAATGCACAAGGAATATAATTTATTCTCTTAATACAATATAGTCACATATTTCAATATTTAATAGATACAGCATACAGCTATACTTATCATATACGGTAACATACCTTATCATATAACATACCTTAACTCTTAATCCATTTTGTTAGATAGGTGACCTTTATACAGACATTAGTTCACTTATCAGATACATGTACCTTTAAACAGAGTTTAGAAATCAGCAGACTCTTATTGTATAATGGAATTGGAATTAGCACCAAATAAGACTAACCAGCGTCTAGTTGATATTTTGTCCTAATATGAGCATAACATTGTATTACAGATGCATGAAGTCATCAGGGAGTGTGATAAGAATTGGGTGTAACCGAATATTATAAAAATCATTGTATCGCCATGTTTTTCTCTGTTGAAGCATTTTGACCCGGACTGAGAGGATGTGGTCTATCAACCTGTATACGGGCGTGGTATTTTTAATAAATAATCAATTGCTTTTCTAAATCTGACTTCAATTCAGTCTTCTACTAAACAATAACAACTACAACAACAACGAGATGGTTAAATAAGGATTAGACATGGAGTATAAGTCCAGTCCAGTGATCCTGCCGTATATGTCCAGTGGTACTGCCATATAATTCCAGTGATACTGCCGTATATATATATATATATATATATATATATATATATATATATATATATACCCTGTTGCAAAGTGGATTACTGAGGCCATAACAACTATGCTGGTGTTAGACGTGCATCTGGTATCCGCCATTAGTGCAGTGGGACTGCTTAGTGCAGTGGGACTGCAGTGCCAACCCTAGATGGGCCAGGTGTTTGTGTCGCTTAACTTAGCTACTTGTGTCGCTTAGCTTAGCTACTTCATTGCCCTCTTTTACTTCTTGGCATGATGTGCTGTTTGGGTATTATTTTTTTTAAGTGCAATCCTGTCTGACATTGCAATGTCACTCTTAGATGGGCCAATTGTTTGTGTCGCTTAGCTTAGTGACACAGCTACCTCATTGCACCTCTTTTTCTTATTTGCATGATGTGCTGTTTGGGGCATAGTTTGTTTAAGTGCCATCCTGTCTGCCACTGCTGTGTCACTCCTAGATGGGCCAGGTGTTTGTACCGCACACTTGTGTCGCTTAGCTTAGTCATACAGCAACCTTATGGCACCTCATTTTCATCTTCGCATCATGTGCTATTTGGGGCATGGTTTTTTTAAAGTGCCATCCTGTCTGACATTGCCGTATAAGTCCGGGGGTACTGCTGTATTAGTCCAGGGGTACTGCCGTATAAGTACACCAATTGCAGAATTTTTGAAAAATGACAGGGGCGTGCAGGAGAGGCTATCAGTGGACTGAAAAATTGCGGGCCACTTTCGACATTCAGCCACTGCATGCCACTACTAGATAGGCCAGGTGGTTGTGTCACTTAGCTTAGTCATACAGCTACCTCATTGCACCTCTTTAACATCTTTGTAAGATGTGCTGTTTGGGGCCTCTTTTTTTATATCTGCCATTCTGTCTGCCACTGCAGTGCCACTCCTAGATGGGCCAGGTGTTTGTGCTGCACACTTGAGTCGCTTAGCTTAGTCATCCCGTGACCTCGGTGCAACCTTTTGGCCTAAAAACAATATTGTGAGGTTTGAGGTGTTCAGAATAGACTGGAATTGAGTGGAAATGATTGTTATTGAGGTTAATAATACCATAGGAGCAAAAGTACCCCCAAATTCTGTGATTTTAGCGGTTTCTATGTTTTTTTCAAAAATCATCCAGTTTCAAAACCAAAATCCGAAAGGGTGGTTTTGGCAAAACTAGTGAAGTGCACCAGAAATTTTTTCGGGTTTTGTATTTTGGTTTAGGATTCGGTTCCGCGGCCGTGTTTTGGATTCGGACGCGTTTTGGCAAAACCTCCCTGAAAATTTTTTGTCGGATTCGGGTGTGTTTTGGATTCGGATGTTTTTTTTACAAAAAAACCTCAAAAACAGCTTAAATCATAGAATTTGGGGGTCATTTTGATCCCATAGTATTATTAACCTCAATAACCATAAACACCACTCATTTTCAGTCTATTCTGAACACCTCACACCTCACAATATTATTTTTAAGTCCTAAAATTTGCACCGAGGTCGCTGTGTGACTTAGCTAAGCAACCCAAGTGGCCGACACAAACACCTGGCCCATCTAGGAGTGGCACTGCAGTGTCAGACAGGATGGCACTTCAAAAAGAAGTCTCCAAAACAGCACATGATGCAAAGAAAAAAAGAGGTGTACCAAGGTCGCTGTGTGACTAAGCTAAGCGACCCAAGTGGCCGACACAAACACCTGGCCCATCTAGGAGTGGCACTGCAGTGTCAGACAGGATGGCCCTTCAAAAAATAGTCCCCAAACAGCACATGTTGAAAAGAAAAAAAGAGGTGTACCAAGGTCGCTGTGTGACTAAGCTAAGCGACCCAAGTGGCCGACACAAACACCTGGCCCATCTAGGAGTGTCACTGCAGTGTCAGACAGGATGGCAAATTTAAAAAAAATAGTCCCCAAACAGCACATGATTCAAAGAAAAAAAGAGGTGCACCAAGGTCGCTGTGTGACTAAGCTAAGCGACCCAAGTGGCCGACACAAACACCTGGCCCATCTAGGAGAGGCACTGCAGTATCAGACAGGATGGCATTTAAAAAAATAGTCCCCAAACAGCACATGGTGCAAAGAAGAAAAGAGGTGCACCAAGGTCGCTGTGTGACTAAGCTAAGCAACCCAAGTGGCCGACACAAACACCTGGCCCATCTAGGAGTGTCACTGCAGTGTCAGACAGGATGGCAGATTTAAAAAAATAGTCCCCAAACAGCACATGATGCAAAGAAAAAAAGAGGTGCACCAAGGTCGCTGTGTGACTAAGCTAAGCGACCCAAGTGGCCGACACAAACACCTGACCCATCTAGGAGTGTCACTGCAGTGTCAGACAGGATGGCAGATTTAAAAAACTAGTCCCGAAAAACAGCACATGATGCAAAGATAAAAAGAGGTGCACCAAGGTCGCTGTGTGACTAAGCTAAGCGACCCAAGTGGCCGACACAAACATCTGGCCCATCTATGAGTGTCACTGCAGTGTCAGACAGGATGGCAGATTTAAAAAAATAGTCCCCAAACAGCATAGTATAGTACTGCGCACAACTAAAATGCACCACAGGTATGGATGGATAATATACTTGACGACACAGAGGTAGAGCAGCGGACTACTGTACCGTACTGCTATATATTATATACTGGTGGTCAGCAAAATTATGCACTGTCCTACTACTATATATATACTGCGCACAACTTAAATGCACCACAGGTATGGATGGATAGTATACTTGACGACACAGAGGTAGGTAGAGCAGTGGCCTACTGTACCGTACTGCTATATATTATATACTGGTGGTCAGCAAAATTATGCACTGTCCTACTACTATATATATACTGCACACAACTTAAATGCACCACAGGTATGGATGGATAGTATACTTGACGACACAGAGGTAGGTAGAGCAGTGGCCTACTGTAC
This sequence comes from Pseudophryne corroboree, assembly GCF_028390025.1. Classification (NCBI taxonomy): domain Eukaryota; kingdom Metazoa; phylum Chordata; class Amphibia; order Anura; family Myobatrachidae; genus Pseudophryne; species Pseudophryne corroboree. The sequence goes on along the minus strand of NC_086444.1, from coordinate 444,639,914 downwards.
CGTACTGCTATATATTATATACTGGTGGTTAGCAAAATTATGCACTGTACTCCTACTATATATACTACAATGCAGCACAGATATGGAGTGTTTTTCAGGCAGAGAACGTATAATACTGGTGGTCACTGGTCAGCAAAACTCTGCACTGTACTCCTCCTATATAATACTGCTGGTCCCCAGTCCCCACAATAAAGCAGTGTGTTCACAGATATTTGCAGCACACTGAGCACAGATATGGAGCGTTTTTCATGCAGAGAACGTATAATACTGGTGGTCACTGGTCACTGGTCAGCAAAACTCTGCACTGTACTCCTCCTATATAATACTGCTGGTCCCCAGTCCCCACAATAAAGCAGTGTGAGCACAGATATATGCAGCACACTGAGCACAGATATGGAGCGTTTTTCAGGCAGACAACGTATACTGGTGGTCACTGGTCAGCAAAACTCTGCACTGTACTCCTCCTATATAATACTGCGGGTCCCCAGTCCCCACAATAAAGCAATTAGCACACTGAGCACAGATATTTGCAGCACACTGAGCAGATATGGAGCGTTTTTCAGGCAGAGTACATAGATATTTGCAGCACACTGAGCACAGATATTTGCAGCACACTGAGCACAGATATTTGCAGCACACTGAACATAGAAACTGAGAGGACGCCAGCCACGTCCTCTCACGATCATCGCCAATGCACTAGTGAAAAATGGCGGCGACGCGCGTCTCTTTATATAGAATACGAATCTCGCGAGAATCCGACCGCGGGGTGATGACGTTCGGGCGCGCTCGGGTTAACCGAGCAAGGCGGGAGGATCCGAGTCTGCTTGGAACCGTGCAAAAAAGGGTGAAGTTCGGGCGGGTTCGGATCCCGAGGAACCGAACCCTCTCATCACTAGGCAAAACCAATTCAAACCCAAAACAAGAGCAGGGAATTGGAACCAAAACACAAAACACGAAAAGTGACCACCGCACATCTACAATATATATATATATATATATATATATACTGTGTGTGTATATATATATATATATATATATATATATATGGTGCACCCCTCAGTACTACTGTCCTATGCCTACTCAGTACTGTTCTCCAGCATCCCCTCAGTACTGATAACCCCTGTGACCCTTCAGTGCCGGTCCTCGTACCCCATATGTACTTGTCTCCTCGGTATTGGCCTCACCAGTACCAGTCCAATATTTTCCTCAGTACCACTGCCCTATACCCCATCAGTATCATTCACCTGTCACCTCACATTATCAGTCTCTAAGTACAGCAAGTTTTCTCCCTCTTTAGTAGCCTACTCTGGTATCGCACTCTATGTTCCGTAAGTAACTTTTCCACTGTGCCCCCTCAGTGCCAGTCTCCAGTGCCCAGTCATTACGAGGTCTCATGTGCCCTATCAGTGCCAGTACCCTGTGACCCCTCATTCAGACTTCAGAGCCACTCAGTGCCTGTCCCCAGTGTCCCCTTGGTTATTGCCCCTTTGTCCCATAGAGATAGTCCCCTGTGCCCCTCAGTACCAATCTCCTATGACCCTTACTATCAGTCCCCTGTACCCCTCAGAGATCTATTTGCAGGGAGAGTGGGCTGTGTGTGAGGGGATCTGAGTGAGTGAGGAGAGCTGAGTGAGGAGTGGATTGCTATATTGCGGGGAGAGCTGTGTGAGGATAGCTAAATTGTGGGGTGAATATGTACAGTATATGTATTTATATATAAATTTGTATGGGCCCCCGAGGCGGTATACGTCCTAAGTCCTTACCCAGCTCTATACAGTCTCCACAAAATTCACCCAATTTATGGCTATAAAAAGGGCCCCAGAGGACACCGCTAGTACTGGCTCCTCACTCGGAGAGGTGGGGTGGGGTCACCAAACTCTATCTAGCCTCCAGGCGATCAGGATGAACTTACACCACTGCTGTACATTCATATGGAAACAATAACGTCTGACCGCACAGGCCCTATTAATAAATATTACAGATGAATACTATCCTGCTGCTAAATATTACTGCAGTATCTGTATTTACAAAAAATGGCAGTAATGATTACGTCATTTTCCAAGGGATAGCTGTACAAGAAGTAACATAGCGCCAGATTCAGCATGGATTGCTATTGTGCTGAAAATGCTATGAAGCGATTTCAGCACAAGTGCACTTAAGCCAGTGTACGCATGCGCAAGTTATTGAACTGCATTCTCTTAAAAACACAGTCTAAGTCCTGGTGGGGCGCGGTGGCGGGACATCAACGCCGCATTTTGTGGGCATTTACGGACCATTTGAGAGCGCATTCCGGACAACGGTGGCGTGTCTGGACCGTTCGTGGGGTGGCCTGTGGCAGCTGTGAGCCTAAACATGGCAGGTAGCCATCTGTGCGAAGGCATGGGGCTACCCTAATAATGCAAGCACTTTGCTGCTTAGCAAAGCATTTGCATGTTAGCAGGGGAGGGGGGACAGAACCCGGCATGCAGGATGGACTTGCCCTGTGCTGGGCGTCACCCCATATGTTAGTGTAAAGAGTTGTAGTTGTGCAATTTTTCGCACAACTACAACTCATGCTGAATTAGACCCCTAGTGTTGATAAGCAGATATTGGTTATGTTTTATTTTCCAGGTTTTATTAGTTTCCATATTTCCATTTCTATAAATGGTAATAAAATTATATTGGTGATGTAGCATTATCCTGCTCTGAATAAAGGAATTTATAATGGTGAATTGTTTATATGTGGAGTGCACTAATACGCTTCTTCCGTGTTTCTTCATACCTGAAGCATTCTCCTTTACCAAGATGGCTGTAGGTTATACCCCTTTTCCACTAGCTTTTAAAACACGGGTAAAGGCGCTTGGGTGCGCATTTAGCCGTGTTTTTTCCTAGTGGAAAAGGATCCCCCTACAAATTACTACCCTGTTAGCTTGCCGGTTGAACACGTGTTCAACCTGGTAAGCTGTGTAGTGTGAACGGGAGCCGTGTCGAGGTGACACGGCTCCCGTTCACAGTGTATGGGAGGGCGGCACTGGGAGATCATGTGATCTCCCAGCGCCGCCCCTGCCACGTCAATAGCAGCGTCACCAACCCGGCAATATGCCGGGTTGGTGAGCACTGTGGGAAAGGGGGCTGTAGCACGGGTCGCAGCCTTGTCAGGCAACACAGCTGCGACCCGTGCTACAGATGGAAAAGGGGTATTAGTCTGCATATGTGAGGTGCCATCTTGATCACTGTGCTTTGAGTGCTGCACTGATACACACGTGTACTACTCAGCTCTGCAAGTATCCTGTGATCATGCCAACATAGAGGCCGGCTGGTGCTCTGAATGCTCCGCTCCAGTTCGATGTATGCTCAGTGCTGTCTGTGTATCAGAACTGTGAGTACACCTGTACTGTCACTGAATACTACAATAAATCATACATGCCTAGTGTCCTGGAATGGCTGTGAGGCTCCCATTCGGGTAATGCTCCCTGCCCACTGGAAAAGTGGGCAAGTTTCCAGGTAAGCCCCAATTGTCCGCACACCCCCCTTGCAACCACACACAATCTTCTGCAGCTGGGGTGGGGGTCTGGCAGTGACTTGATTTACGGTAAATTGCGTCACCTTGGCCTGGCCCCTGCATAATAATGCCTGTAATCGGCATTGTGTAGCAGGGACAGGTATGCGATGATGCAATTTTGTGGACACGCCCCCTCCACCCCTACCCAGCATCATCCCCCCTCCACCACGCCACCAATATGCTGGACCATGCTCCCCACCATGCCGAGCTGGCAGCCTCCTCGTGGAGTGGGCAGCCAGAGTATCGGCAAGTATACAGTAAGTATTATTCCTGTTTAAGTCTATCTGCCTGGCATGTCTACCATCTATTATACTCTGGTGTCTAGTTCTGACATTTAGTATACACATCTCAAAAACAAAATATTGGTTTTGAAAACAGGATTTTATTTACAAAACCAGTGTTGATATGAGATTGTTATAATGAAAAAAGTCTAACCATGAACCTTGCTAATACAATGACAGTGAAGCTGTAATAGGCCGTCACAGTGGAACCCTAGATATAAAATGACTGATTTGGTGGAAAACATATTCAGCTACATCTCTAGTGTCCGGTACCAGGTGCATGGCGGATTTCTTGTGGCAGTTCTGGTTAAATTTTAAGAAATATTTCCAGGAGCAATGTGAACATACAGTACTGTATGTATCCTATTTCAATGTACATTACATACTGCATCTATATTGAATTTGTCCATTTTCATGTTATATTTTGCTACCCTCTCCCTGTAAATCAGTTTGTGCACATGTCCTCAGTTACTGTGTTACACTGTGTGTATCTTGCACAATAATATTTTCCAGACTCTTCAGGTTTCACTCCAGTGAGTTTAAAATGAACTTCTCCTTTATTTGTGTCTCTGGACAGAGTTAGTCTTCCCTGAACAGATGGGTTATAATTTGTGCCTGCAGCATAATCAATATATCCCAAGTACACCATTCCTTTCCCTTCAGGTTGGTGGATCCAGCTCACAGCAACCATGTTAGTGCTGTCAGTAAGGGAGGCACCGGTCACTTTACAGGTGAGTTCCAGAGTCTCTGTTGGTTTCACAGTCCCAGGACCAGACTCCACTAAGGAGATTTGTGAGGTGACACCTGCAAAAGATAATGAAGAAAATATTTAGGCTCTTTGTTAGCTCTTCCAGTGATTATGTTACTGAAATGATCAGCAAATCAGACTCACATTGCAGCGAGGACACAACACAGAGTAACCACAAGAGATTCTGCATGTCTTGTCTGAGAAATGACACTGAAACTCAGCTTGAGACCTGGTGGTGCAGATTCTGCTCAGTGCAAGTTTCCACAAGACTCTTCTCTATTTATACAGGAAGTTCTGTGAATATATTTACATATGTACTACATTAATGAAGTGGCTTAAACAAAGTTTATAGTTAGTTTGCCCTGATCTTGAAGTTAGTCATTTATTAATTTATATTGTGCTGTACTTCGGTATGATTTATGTACTTTCCAATTTGACTGCTGAGATTGCTGCACATTCTGCAAATCTAAATATCTCTGTACATGTTATATCTGCCCCACCTGCACTGCACATGGTTTTGCCCATTAGAGAACAATTTTGCTGCTACAATCAGGACTGAATTAGGCCCTTAGTTTTGGTTTTGAATGGCACGTAAACAGTTCCAAATTACATGATTTTAGCTGTTATTATATATTTTTATTGATTTTAAAGGAATCTAAAACCAAAGCAAAAAAATATAATTTGATTTTAATTGGTGACATTGCAAATGGTATTGAAGGGAAAGTATGCATTTTTGCAGATGACACAAAAGTATGCAACAGGGTAGACACACCAGGTGGGGTAAAGCTGGGTCCACACAGGACAAGGTTACTTTGTATGCCGGCGTCCCGGGTACGATTTCAAAACAGTTCAATGAGATAATGAAAGCAGTGTTTTATAATTACCACTGATCCTCTCTGCTGAGATAACGTGTCCGTCCCTTTTCACCCGGTGGTGAGGCCGTCACCGCCCCGGGTGATGTGCGCCAGGATGGGATATCCAGAGGCGTGAAATGCAGGCTCTCATATAAAGTGTGCTCACCTAGGGTGGTCTTTCGTATGGGCTCAATGGGCTCTTGCCCAAGGGCCCCAGGAGTAAAAGGGCCCTAGGCTGATAGCTGAGGGTCCCCTCTTTTCAGGGGTACTAGATTTCTGAAAATCAGCCCTGGGGAACCGGAGATATCCGACTTGAAAGCAGTGGTCCCCATCCTGGCCTGTTAATTGCTCTTCCCAGCCAGATATCTCGGGTTTTGTCTGACTTAGAGTTTTTCTGAGGGTATACTCCAAAATCTGGGACTCTCCTCTTTCGGTGGACACTGGCAGCTTGTCTCTACTATGCCCAGAGATATCAGCCTTCCAGCAGCTGGTCCCTGCTCCAGCTCCACACGCCTAATATGCAGTTTTACATTTTCGTTGGTGAATTGCTCTGGCTCCTGAACTCTGATCCCAAAGTCCCCAGCACCTCCTGAAAGGGGGGATTTTCTAGTTTTGTATCCCATTCAAAGCTAAGAAATATATTTTCAGAAACGTGAGATATCTGCAGCCAAGTAAGCTGCCCCCACCACCTGAAAATTATGAATATTAATCCCACTCCACTATCCACCCCTCCCCTATGTATTAAACACCCCATACCACCCTGGAAGTCATGTACCAGGGCTTCTTAATTCAGCCCAATGCCCCCTTCTATATTTTAGCCCCATCTGTGCAGTAAAGGAGTAATTAGCAGAAGTCACTGCTGCAGGTCCTACATGCTGAGCGGAAGATAGAACACCGCCTACTGCCCGCGGGGCATCAAAGCTGCCACTAATAGCACCCCCCACCCCTACCGCTGGAGGATGGGTAGGGGGCCCAGTGCATTGCTGTGCCCAGGGGCCTACACTGCTGTTAAGATGGCCCTGTGCTCACTGTGGGCTCCGTTAGTTCCGTTTGATTAACAGCTAAATGACTGAGATGATGGAATTGCCTGCGCCTGCGGGAGCACACCACCTCACTCGGATAGATACAGCAGCGGGATTAGCAGAGGACAATGATCCAAGCTTTCAGTTTCCTGTAGTTATAAACAAGTGCAATATTTCAGGAGTGCGGCATCAGAGCATTTCATCCCAAAATGCCTTGGGACTTTCTCAAGACTGATACTCAGCCTGCATTTCACGATTCTGGATATGCCATCCCGGCGCACGTCACCCGGGGCGGTGACAGCCTCACCACCGGGTGAAAAGGGACGGACACGTTATCTCAGCAGAGAGGATCAGTGGTAATTATAAAACACCGCTTTCATTATCTCATTGAACTGTTTTGAAATTGTAGCCGGAACGCCGGCATACAAAGTAACCTTGTCCTATGTGGACCCAGTGCAAGAGACTGTTTGCTACAATTGTTACACATTGCCTATTAAGGACTTTAGCATTTCATTCATAAAAACTGTTGCATATGCAGCTATATAAACAGTCCTATTTATTTCATGTGCTGATCAGGGATATTTCCCTTTTTCTGATATATGAAATATATCTATGTATATGTATATGTTACTAGCATTTTAGGTTTTTGTTTTTGTATGTGTTATGAAATAAATGTATTTTATGTGATATTTGCGGAAGTCTCCCGATCTCATTACTGATACATACAAAGCCACTCTATATCTTTTATATCCATTTTCACATTTCATATTTGTCATTTATTTTTTAAGTAAAAATTGAGTATTGCACAGCACGATGTTTTAATTATCTATTCAACTACATTTTAATGCCAAAAAATGTAAAATCATGCACTTGGGACTCAAAAACCCAAAGGCTAAATATAGAATTAGCTGTACTATGGGGGTCATTCTGACCCGATCGCATGCTGCACTTTTTCACTGCCGTACGATTGGGTTGGAACTGCGCATGCACTGCGATCGCAATGCGCAGGCACATTGTTGCCCAGCGGCGGCCGTCGCCGGCAGCAACGCTTCCAACAAAGAGAGTGGTCGCAGCGGCGACCGCAAGAAGATTGACAGCTGGAAGGCATATCTGGGGCATCAACTGACTGTTTTCGGGGAGTGGATTTCTGAATGCAGGCGTGTCGAGGATGCCAGATGTCAATTCTGGGACCTGAGACGCTGAAGTGGTCACACCAGGTAAGAGAGTCCAGACCTACTCCTTTTGTGCACAAAACTTTTTTTGCATAGCACGGTTGCACAAGCGATTGCAGTCTTGCTATGCAAAAATCCACTTCCCCATAGGTGGCGTCTATCTGTTCGCATGGGCAGCAAAAAGTTACTGCATGTGATCAGGTCAGAATGAGGGCCTATAATGGAAACTACTAAGAAGGACAGAAAACTAGAAGTCACTACTGTATTTGATGTAGAGATGTGCGGCGGGCACTTTTCGGGTTTTGTGTTTTTGTTTTGGTTCTAATTCCATTTTCGTGTTTTGGTTTTGGCTTGGTTTGGCCAAAACCAGCCTTTGGAGTTATGGTTTTGGATCTGGACGATTTTTAAAATTTTTTTGCTCCTACAGTATTATTAACCTCAATAACCATCATTTCCACTCATTTCCAGTCTATTCTGAACACCTCACACATCACAATATTATTTTTAGGCCTAAAAGTTGCACCGAGGTGGCTGTATGACTAAGATAAGCGACACAAGTGTGTGGCACAAACACCTGGCCCATCTAGGAGTGGCACATGCAGTTGCAGACAAGATGGCACTATTCAAAAACTAGTCCCCAAACAGCACATGATGCAAATAAGAAAAAGAGGTGCAATTAGGAAGCTGGATGGCCAAGAAAAGCGACACAAGTGTGCGGCACAAACACCTGGCCCATCTAGGAGTGGAACTGCAGTTACAGACAGGATGGCAGATTAAAAAAATAGGCCCCAAACAGCACATGATGCAAAGAAGAAAAAGAGGTGCAATGAGGTAGCTGTATGACTAAGCTAAGCGACACAAGTGTGCGGCACAAACACCTGGCCCATCTAGGAGTGGCACTGCAGTGGCAGACAGGATGGCAGATTTAAAAATTATGCCCCAAACAGCACATGATGCAAAGAAGGAAAAGAGGTGCAATGAGGTAGCTGGATGGCCAAGCTAAGCGACACAAGTGTGCGGCACAAACACCTGGCCCATCTAGGAGTGGCACTGCAGTTACATACAGAATGGGACTTAAAAATATTAGTCCCCAAACAGCACATGATGCAAAGAAGAAAAAGAGGTGCAAGATGGAATTGTCCTTGGGCCCTACCACCCACCCTTATGTTGTATAAACAGGACATGCACACTTTAACAAACCAATCATTTCAGCGACAGGGTCTGCCACATAACTGTGGCTGAAATTGCTGGTTTGTTTGGGCCCCCACCAAAAAAGAAGCAATCAATCTACCCTTGCACAAACTGGCTCTACAGAGGCAAGATGTCCACCTCACCATCATCCTCCGATTCCTTACTCCTTTTACTGTGTACATCGTCCTCACTGAGTATTAATTCGTCCCCACTGGAATCCACCATCACAGGTACCCTGTGTACTTTCTGGAGGCAATTGCTGGTAAAGGTCTTCCCGGAGGACTTTATAATTAATTTTGATGAACATCATCTTATCCACATTTAGTGGAAGTAACCTCCTACGCTGATCACTGACAAGGTTACCGGTCACACTAAACACTCTTTCAGAGTACACACTGGAGGAGGGGCAACTTAGGTAAAATAAAGCCAGTTTGTGCAAGGGCCTCCAAATTGCCTCCATTTCCTGCCAGTATATGTACGGACTGTCTGACATGCCTACTTGGATGCTGTCACTCATATAATCCTCCACCATTCTTTCAATGGGGACAGAATCATATGCAGTGACAGTAGACATGTCAGTAATAGTTGGCAGGTCCTTCAGTCCGGACCAGATGTCAGCTTTCGCTCCTGACTGCCGTGCATCACTGCCAGCGGGTGGGCTAGGAAATGTTATCCTTTTCCTTGCAGCCCCAGTGGCGGAAGAAATTGAAGGAGAAGCTGTTGACGGGTCACGTTCTGCTTGAGTTGACAATTTACTAACCAGCAGGTCTTTACACCTCTACCCACTTGTGTCTGCTGGAAAGAGAGATACAACGTAGGCTTTAAACCTATGATCGAGCACAGTGGCCAAAATGTAGTGCTCTGATTTCAACAGATTGACCACCCTTGAATCCTGGCAAAGTGAATGAAGGGCTCCATCCACAAGTTCCACATACTTTGCGGAATCGCTCCGTCTTAGCTCCTCCTTCAATTTATCCAGCTGCTTCTGCAAAAGCCTGATGAGGGGAATGACCTGACTCAGGCTGGCAGTGTCTGAATTGACTTCACTTGTGGCAAGTTCGAAGGGTTGGAGAACCTTGCACACAGGGGCGAATCCAGAAGAAAATGATAGGGGGGGCACCATGGAAGGGGCAAGTACATTTGCGTGCGGCTTAGGTGCATGTGAGGTGCAGTGTGCAGTGTGCAGGTGGCAGCGTTTGAGGGTCAGGGGGCAGCGTGTGAGGGTCAGGGTGCAGGGGGCAGTGTGTGAGGTGCTGGGTACAGGGGGCAGTGTTTGAGGGGAGGGGGCAGCGTGTGAGGGGCAGGGGGCAACGTGTGAGGGGCAGGGTATAGGGGGCAGTGTGTGAGAGGCAGGGGGCAGCGTGTGAGGAGCAGGGGACAGGGTGTGAGGGGCAGGGGGCAGCGTGTGAGGTGCAGGAGACAGCGTGTGAGGGGCAGGAGGCAGCATGTGAGGGACAGGGTGTAAGAGGCAGGGTGCAGTGTGAGAGGGGCAGTTGGACCCCAGTAATATTATCCCCCAGTAGTTTGCCCCCAGTAGATGCCCCCCAGTAATTATGTCCTCCAGTAGTTTGCCCCCAGTAGTAATGCCCCCCAGGAGTTTGCCCCAGTAGATGACCCCCTCAGTAGTAATGCCCCCAGTAGATGCCACCAGTAATAATGTCCCCCAGTAGTTTGCCCCCAGTAGATGCCCCCCAGTAAAAATGTCCCCCAGTAGCTGCCCCCAGTAGTAATGCCCCCCAGGAGTTTGCCCCCAATAGATGACCCCCCAGTAGTAATACCCCCAGTAGATGCCCCCCAGTAATAATGCCCCCAGTAGTTTGCCCCAGTAGTAATGCCCCCCCGGTAGTAATGCCCCTTGTTGATGCCCCCCCCAGTAGTAAGGTTCCCCCGTAGTTTGCCTCCAGTAGATGCCCCCGCTGCACTTAGGAAGATAAAAAACATCATACTTACCGAGCCCCGTTCCCGCATCCAGACCGCTGCAGTCCTCCTCCTCCCTGGGCGTCCGCTCCTCAGGCAGCACTATGAGAGAGACGTCATGACTGACGTCTCTCCCATAGCGCACGCCGCACAGTAACAGCGCCGGAAGCCGGAGCTCAGTACTGAGCTCCTGCCTCCGGCTCACGGTGAGGAGAGACGGGCGCCCACTGGTAACAATATCTCAGCGGGCGCCCATCATCTCCCTGTGCGGCGCCGGGGACGCATACGGTTGGGGCCACAAATGACAGGGGGGGCATGGGCCCGAGTGCCCTCCCCTGGATCCGCCACTGACATTTAGTATACACATATCAACAAAATGTTGGTTTTGAAAGCAGGATTTTATTTACAAAACCAGTGTTGACATTAGATTGTTATAATGAAAAAAGTCTAAAACCTTGAACCATGCTAATACAATGACAGTGATGCTGTAATAGGCCGTCACAGTGGAACCCTGGAAATAAAATGACTGATTTGGTGGAAAACATATTCAGCTACATCTCTAGTGTCCGGTACCAGGTGCATGGCGGATTTCTTGTGGCAGTTCTTGTTATATTTTAAGAATTATTTCCAGGAGCAATGTGAACATACAGTACTGTATGTACCCTATTTTAATGTACACTACATAGCTATATTGAATTTGTCCATTTTTAGGTTATACTCCCTCTCCCTGTAAATCAGTTTGTGCACATGTCCTCAGTTACTGTGTTACACTGTGTGTATCTTGCACAATAATATTTTCCAGACTCTTCAGGTTTCACTCCAGTTAATTTCAAATTAACTTCTCCTTTATTTGTGTCTCTGGACAGAGTTAGTCTTCCCTGAACAGATGGGTTATAACTTGTGCCTGCATTATAATTTATATATCCCAAGTACACTAGGCCTTTCCCTTCCTGCTGGAAGATCCAGGCCACAGCATACATGTTAGTGCTGTCAGTAAGGGAGGCACCGGTCACTTTACAGGTGAGTTCCAGAGTCTCTGTTGGTTTCACAGTCCCAGGACCAGACTCCACTAAAGAGATTTGTGAGGTGACACCTGCAGAAAATAATGAAGAAAATATTTAGGCTTTCTTAGCTCTTCCAATGATTATGTTACTGAAATGATCAGCAAATCAGACTCACATTGCAGCGAGGACATAACACAGAGTAACCACAGGAGATTCTGCATGTCTTGTCTGAGAAATGACACTGAAACTCAGATTGAGACCTGGTGGTGCAGATTCTGCTCAGTGCAAGTTTCTGCCAGACTCTTCTCTATTTATACAGGAAGTTATCTGAATATATTTACATATGTACCACATTAATGATGTAGCTTAAACAAAGTATATAGTTAGTTTGCACCAATGGCGTATCTATAATGGGTGCAGTGTGTGCGGTGAACACAGGCCCCTGAGTCCAGTGGGGGGGCTACATTGCACACACTGCATCCATTTCTCCTATACTTACCTTTCCAGAGTCCATCGCTGACTGTGTGTGGGCCCCCTCCTCTCCTGTAGCCGTCACCGCCGCTGCTAGCACACTGACCACTAGAGACTCTGGCACACTGCCAGAGTCTACAGCGCATGCGCAGGACTCCAAAAAAATGGCCCCACCGGCCATTTTTGCTAGTCCTGCGTATGCGCTGTAGACTCTGGCACTGTGCCAGAGTCTACAGTGCTCAGAGCGCTAGCAGCAGCAGTGACGGCTAAGAGAGAGGAGGGAGCCCACACACAGAGTCTGCACACGGGTCCCCTCCTCTCTAGAGATGCCCCTGGTTTGCCCTGATGTTTAATTTGGTAATTTATATTAATTTATATTTTGCTGTACTACAATATAATTTATGCACTTTCCAATTTGACTGCTGAGATTGCTGAACATTGTGCTAATGTGATATTCATTTCAAATTAGAGATGTGCAGTTTGGATTCCCTGAGATAAGAACATACCCGAACTAAGGAGTCCTGAGATGAATTGAGTCCCAGTTCATAATCACTTTGGGGTTCCAAGTGGATCCAAGTCCTGGCTCGGGTCTGTTATCAGTTCGGAACTCACATTTAAAAACTGAGTTTGGGTTTTGGTTTGCACAGAAACAGGTCCAAATTACATAATTTTAGCTGTTGTTTTAGCTTTTAATTAATTTACTTTATCAATGTTTATTGACTTTCATCGATTTTGAAGGAAACCTAAACCAAGCCAAAAAAATGTAATTTGATCTTTATTGGTGTCATTGCAAATGGCATTAAAGGGAAAGTATGCCTTTTTGCAGAGGATACAAAGCTATGCATCAGGGTAGACACACCAGGAGGGGTAAAGCAAGTGAATGAGGATCTAGGTAGACTACAGGAATGGGCAAGTTCATGGTAACTACAGTTTAATGCCAAAAAATGCTAAATCATGCACTTGGGACTCACCCAAAGGCTAAATAAAGAATGAACAGTACTATAAAGAAAATTACTAAGAAGCACAGAGAACTAGAAGTCACTACATTATTTCAAGTGACAAAATCAGGTAAGCAATGTAACAAATAAATCAGAATGACTAGTCAGATGCTTGGTTTTATAATGTGAAAACACCCTTTTTCACATTATTTTTGTAAAACAATTAATAATAAATATGCCCTGAAAAGATTTTGATATTTATAGTTTGGAGCAAAGAGAAAGGGGGGACAAGATAGAAACTTTCAAATATATCAAGGGTTTTAACTAGAGATGAGCGCCGGAAATTTTTCGGGTTTTGTGTTTTGGTTTTGGGTTCGGTTCCGCGGCCGTGTTTTGGGTTCGACCGCGTTTTGGCAAAACCTCACCGAATTATTTTTGTCGGATTCGGGTGTGTTTTGGATTCGGGTGTTTTTTTCAAAAAACCCTAAAAAACAGCTTAAATCATAGAATTTGGGGGTCATTTTGATCCCAAAGTATTATTAACCTCAAAAACCATAATTTCCACTCATTTTCAGTCTATTCTGAATACCTCACACCTCACAATATTATTTTTAGTCCTAAAATTTGCACCGAGGTCGCTGTGTGAGTAAGATAAGCGACCCTAGTGGCCGACACAAACACCGGGCCCATCTAGGAGTGGCACTGCAGTGTCACGCAGGATGTCCCTTCCAAAAAACCCTCCCCAAACAGCACATGACGCAAAGAAAAAAAGAGGCGCAATGAGGTAGCTGACTGTGTGAGTAAGATAAGCGACCCTAGTGGCCGACACAAACACCGGGCCCATCTAGGAGTGGCACTGCAGTGTCACGCAGGATGTCCCTTCCAAAAAACCCTCCCCAAACAGCACACGACGCAAAGAAAAAAAGAGGCGCAATGAGGTAGCTGACTGTGTGAGTAAGATAAGCGACCCTAGTGGCCGACACAAACACCGGGCCCATCTAGGAGTGGCACTGCAGTGTCACGCAGGATGTCCCTTCCAAAAAACCCTCCCCAAACAGCACATGACGCAAAGAAAAAAAGAGGCGCAATGAGGTAGCTGACTGTGTGAGTAAGATAAGCGACCCTAGTGGCCGACACAAACACCGGGCCCATCTAGGAGTGGCACTGCAGTGTCACGCAGGATGTCCCTTCCAAAAAACCCTCCCCAAACAGCACATGACGCAAAGAAAAAAAGAGGCGCAATGAGGTAGCTGACTGTGTGAGTAAGATAAGCGACCCTAGTGGCCGACACAAACACCGGGCCCATCTAGGAGTGGCACTGCAGTGTCACGCAGGATGGCCCTTCCAAAAAACCCTCCCCAAACAGCACATGACGCAAAGAAAAATAAAAGAAAAAAGAGGTGCAAGATGGAATTGTCCTTGGGCCCTCCCACCCACCCTTATGTTGTATAAACAAAACAGGACATGCACACTTTAACCAACCCATCATTTCAGTGACAGGGTCTGCCACACGACTGTGACTGATATGACGGGTTGGTTTGGACCCCCCCCAAAAAAGAAGCAATTAATCTCTCCTTGCACAAACTGGCTCTACAGAGGCAAGATGTCCACCTCATCATCATCCTCCGATATATCACCGTGTACATCCCCCTCCTCACAGATTATCAATTCGTCCCCACTGGAATCCACCATCTCAGCTCCCTGTGTACTTTGTGGAGGCAATTGCTGCTGGTCAATGTCTCCGCGGAGGAATTGATTATAATTCATTTTAATGAACATCATCTTCTCCACATTTTCTGGATGTAACCTCGTACGCCGATTGCTGACAAGGTGAGTGGCGGCACTAAACACTCTTTCGGAGTACACACTTGTGGGAGGGCAACTTAGGTAGAATAAAGCCAGTTTGTGCAAGGGCCTCCAAATTGCCTCTTTTTCCTGCCAGTATAAGTACGGACTGTGTGACGTGCCTACTTGGATGCGGTCACTCATATAATCCTCCACCATTCTTTCAATGGGGAGAGAATCATATGCAGTGCCAGTAGACGACATGTCCGTATCCGTAATCGTTGTCAGGTCCTTCAGTCCGGACCAGATGTCAGCATCAGCAGTCGCTCCAGACTGCCCTGCATCACCGCCAGCGGGTGGGCTCGGAATTCTGAGCCTTTTCCTCGCACCCCCAGTTGCGGGAGAATGTGAAGGAGGAGATGTTGACAGGTCGCGTTCCGCTTGACTTGACAATTTTCTCACCAGCAGGTCTTTCAACCCCAGCAGACTTGTGTCTGCCGGAAAGAGAGATCCAAGGTAGGCTTTAAATCTAGGATCGAGCACGGTGGCCAAAATGTAGTGCTCTGATTTCAACAGATTGACCACCCGTGAATCCTTGTTAAGCGAATTAAGGGCTCCATCCACAAGTCCCACATGCCTAGCGGAATCGCTCCGTGTTAGCTCCTCCTTCAATGTCTCCAGCTTCTTCTGCAAAAGCCTGATGAGGGGAATGACCTGACTCAGGCTGGCAGTGTCTGAACTGACTTCACGTGTGGCAAGTTCAAAGGGCATCAGAACCTTGCACAACGTTGAAATCATTCTCCACTGCGCTTGAGACAGGTGCATTCCACCTCCTATATCGTGCTCAATTGTATAGGCTTGAATGGCCTTTTGCTGCTCCTCCAACCTCTGAAGCATATAGAGGGTTGAATTCCACCTCGTTACCACTTCTTGCTTCAGATGATGGCAGGGCAGGTTCAGTAGTTTTTGGTGGTGCTCCAGTCTTCTGTACGTGGTGCCTGTACGCCGAAAGTGTCCCGCAATTCTTCTGGCCACCGACAGCATCTCTTGCACGCCCCTGTCGTTTTTTTAAAAAATTCTGCACCACCAAATTCAAGGTATGTGCAAAACATGGGACGTGCTGGAATTTGCCCATATTTAATGCACACACAATATTGCTGGCGTTGTCCGATGCCACAAATCCACAGGAGAGTCCAATTGGGGTAAGCCATTCCGCGATGATCTTCCTCAGTTGCCGTAAGAGGTTTTCAGCTGTGTGCGTATTCTGGAAACCGGTGATACAAAGCGTAGCCTGCCTAGGAAAGAGTTGGCGTTTGCGAGATGCTGCTACTGGTGCCGCCGCTGCTATTCTTGCGGCGGGAGTCCATACATCTACCCAGTGGGCTGTCACAGTCATATAGTCCTGATTCTGCTCTGCTCCACTTGTCCACATGTCCGTGGTTAAGTGGACATTGGGTACAACTGCATTTTTTAGGACACTGGTGAGTCTTTTTCTGACGTCCGTGTACATTCTCGGTATCGCCTGCCTAGAGAAGTGGAACCTAGATGGTATTTGGTAACGGGGGCACACTGCCTCAATAAATTGTCTAGTTCCCTGTGAACTAACGGCGGATACCGGACGCACGTCTAACACCAACATAGTTGTCAAGGCCTCAGTTATCCGCTTTGCAGCAGGATGACTGCTGTGATATTTCATCTTCCTCGCAAAGGACTGTTGAACAGTCAATTGCTTACTGGAAGTAGTACAAGTGGGCTTACGACTTCCCCTCTGGGATGACCATCGACTCCCAGCAGCAACAACAGCAGCGCCAGCAGCAGTAGGCGTTACACGCAAGGATGCATCGGAGGAATCCCAGGCAGGAGAGGAATCATCAGAATTGCCAGTGACATGGCCTGCAGGACTATTGGCATTCCTGGGGAAGGAGGAAATTGACACTGAGGGAGTTGGTGGGGTGGTTTGCGTGAGCTTGGTTACAAGAGGAAGGGATTTACTGGTCAGTGGACTGCTTCCGCTGTCGGCCAAAGTTTTTGAACTTGTCACTGACTTATTATGAATGCGCTGCAGGTGACGTATAAGGGAGGATGTTCCGAGGTGGTTAACGTCCTTACCCCTACTTATTACAGCTTGACAAAGGGAACACACGGCTTGACAAATGTTGTCCGCATTTCTGGTGAAATACTTCCACACCGAAGAGCTGATTTTTTTGGTATTTTCACCAGGCATGTCAACGGCCATATTCCTCCCACGGACAACAGGTGTCTCCCCGGGTGCCTGACTTAAACAAACCACCTCACCATCAGAATCCTCCTGGTCAATTTCCTCCCCAGCGGCAGCAACACCCATATCCTCCTCATCCTGGTGTACTTCAACACTGACATCTTCAATCTGACTATCAGGAACTGGACTGCGGGTGCTCCTTCCAGCACTTGCAGGGGGCGTGCAAATGGTGGAAGGCGCATGCTCTTCACGTCCAGTGTTGGGAAGGTCAGGCATCGCAACCGACACAATTGGACTCTCCTTGTGGATTTGGGATTTCGAAGAACGCACAGTTCTTTGCTGTGCTTTTTCCAGCTTGAGTCTTTTCATTTTTCTAGCGAGAGGCTGAGTGCTTCCATCCTCATGTGAAGCTGAACCACTAGCCATGAACATAGGCCAGGGCCTCAGCCGTTCCTTGCCACTCCGTGTGGTAAATGGCATATTGGCAAGTTTACGCTTCTCCTCCGACAATTTTATTTTAGGTTTTGGAGTCCTTTTTTTACTGATATTTGGTGTTTTGGATTTGACATGCTCTGTACTATGACATTGGGCATCGGCCTTGGCAGACGACGTTGCTGGCATTTCATCGTCTCGGCCATGACTAGTGGCAGCAGCTTCAGCACGAGGTGGAAGTGGATCTTGATCTTTCCCTAATTTTGGAACCTCAACATTTTTGTTCTCCATATTTTAATAGGCACAACTAAAAGGCACCTCAGGTAAACAATGGAGATGGATGGATACTAGTATACAATTATGGATGGACTGCCGAGTGCCGACACAGAGGTAGTTACAGCCGTGGACTACCGTACTGTACTGTGTCTGCTGCTAATATAGACTGGTTGATAATGAGATGTAGTATGTATGTATAAAGAAGAAAGAAAAAAAAACCACGGGTAGGTGGTATACAATTATGGACGGACTGCCGAGTGCCGACACAGAGGTAGCTACAGCCGTGGACTACCGTACTGTACTGTGTCTGCTGCTAATATAGACTGGATGATAATGAGATGTAGTATGTATAAAGAAGAAAAAAAAAACCACGGGTAGGTGGTATACAATTATGGATGGACTGCCGAGTGCCGACACAGAGGTAGCTACAGCCGTGGACTACCGTACTGTACTGTGTCTGCTGCTAATATAGACTGGATGATAATGAGATGTAGTATGTATAAAGAAGAAAAAAAAACCACGGGTAGGTGGTATACAATTATGGATGGACTGCCGAGTGCCGACACAGAGGTAGCTACAGCCGTGGACTACCGTACTGTACTGTGTCTGCTGCTAATATAGACTGGATGATAATGAGATGTAGTATGTATAAAGAAGAAAGAAAAAAAAACCACGGGTAGGTGGTATACAATTATGGACGGACTGCCGAGTGCCGACACAGAGGTAGCTACAGCCGTGGACTACCGTACTGTACTGTGTCTGCTGCTAATATAGACTGGATGATAATGAGATGTAGTATGTATAAAGAAGAAAGAAAAAAAAACCACGGGTAGGTGGTATACAATTATGGATGGACTGCCGAGTGCCGACACAGAGGTAGCTACAGCCGTGGACTACCATACTGTACTGTGTCTGCTGCTAATATAGACTGGATGATAATGAGATGTAGTATGTATAAAGAAGAAAAAAAAAACACGGGTAGGTGGTATACAATTATGGATGGACTGCCGAGTGCCGACACAGAGGTAGCTACAGCCGTGGACTACCGTACTGTACTGTGTCTGCTGCTAATATAGACTGGATGATAATGAGATGTAGTATGTATAAAGAAGAAAAAAAAAACCACGGGTAGGTGGTATACAATTATGGATGGACTGCCGAGTGCCGACACAGAGGTAGCTACAGCCGTGGACTACCGTACTGTACTGTGTCTGCTGCTAATATAGACTGGATGATAATGAGATGTAGTATGTATAAAGAAGAAAAAAAAACCACGGGTAGGTGGTATACAATTATGGATGGACTGCCGAGTGCCGACACAGAGGTAGCTACAGCCGTGGACTACCGTACTGTACTGTGTCTGCTGCTAATATAGACTGGATGATAATGAGATGTAGTATGTATAAAGAAGAAAGAAAAAAAAAACACGGGTAGGTGGTATACAATTATGGACGGACTGCCGAGTGCCGACACAGAGGTAGCTACAGCCGTGGACTACCGTACTGTACTGTGTCTGCTGCTAATATAGACTGGATGATAATGAGATGTAGTATGTATAAAGAAGAAAGAAAAAAAAACCACGGGTAGGTGGTATACAATTATGGATGGACTGCCGAGTGCCGACACAGAGGTAGCTACAGCCGTGGACTACCATACTGTACTGTGTCTGCTGCTAATATAGACTGGATGATAATGAGATGTAGTATGTATAAAGAAGAAAAAAAAAACACGGGTAGGTGGTATACAATTATGGATGGACTGCCGAGTGCCGACACAGAGGTAGCTACAGCCGTGGACTACCGTACTGTACTGTGTCTGCTGCTAATATAGACTGGATGATAATGAGATGTAGTATGTATAAAGAAGAAAGAAAAAAAAAACCACGGGTAGGTGGTATACAATTATGGATGGACTGCCGAGTGCCGACACAGAGGTAGCTACAGCCGTGAACTACCGTACTGTGTCTGCTGCGACTGGATGATAAATAATGATATAAAAAATATATATATATCACTACTGCAGCCGGACAGGTATATATTATATAATGACGGACCTGCTGGACACTGTCTGTCAGCAGAATGAGTTTTTTATAGAATAAAAAAACACCACACAAGTCACACGACGAGTGTTTAACTTTTTCAGGCAATCACAATATAGTATACTATACTGGTGGTCAGTGTGGTCAGGTCACTGGTCAGTCACACTGGCAGTGGCACTCCTGCAGCAAAAGTGTGCACTGTTTAATTTTAATAATATGTATGTACTCCTGGCTCCTGCTATAACCTATAACTGCTCCCCAGTCTCCCCCACAATTAAGCTGTGTGAGCACAGTCAGATATTATACATAGATGATGCAGCACACTGGGCTGAGCACAGATATGGTATGTGACTGAGTCACTGTGTATCGTTTTTTTCAGGCAGAGAACGGATTATATTAAATAAAACTGCACTGGTGGTCACTGGTCAGTGGTCAGTCACTAGTAAACTCTGCACTCTCTAGTACTCCTAAGCTCCAGTAAATCAAGTGTCTCTGTCTCAATCTCACTCTCTCTCTGACTTCTAATCTAAATGGAGAGGACGCCAGCCACGTCCTCTCCCTATCAATCTCAATGCACGTGTGAAAATGGCGGCGACGCGCGGCTCCTTATATAGAATCCGAGTCTCGCGATAGAATCCGAGCCTCGCGAGAATCCGACAGCGTCATGATGACGTTCGGGCGCGCTCGGGTTAACCGAGCAAGGCGGGAAGATCCGAGTCGCTCGGATCCGTGTAAAAAAAGCTGAAGTTCGGGCGGGTTCGGATTCCGAGGAACCGAACCCGCTCATCTCTAGTTTTAACTAGACATGAGCAAACTAGACACACCTGAATATCCCACTCTGGTATTGGAGAGTGTACTGCACAGACGTGTTGGCTTGTGCTCTGTGTCCTCCCTTGTGCTCTGTCCTCCCTTGTGCTGCTGTAGGGGTGATTCAGGGGGCTCTGCTGATCTTACAGGGGGTCTGCTGCCCACCAAAAATTATATATATATATATATATATAAATACTATAACATATATATATATATATATATATCAATGCACAGCTGGCGGCACTCACGGCTTTGGAAAGAAACACAGGAATCCACCACGCTCAGGTGGATTCCTGTGTTTCTTTCCAAAGCCGTGAGTGCCGCCCGCTGTGCATTGATATATTATTGAGGATTTCTCCTTCAAATGGAGGGCACCGGCTATTTCTAAGAATATAACTTTTCCAAATAAGGA
The DNA here is from genome assembly GCF_028390025.1 of Pseudophryne corroboree. Classification (NCBI taxonomy): domain Eukaryota; kingdom Metazoa; phylum Chordata; class Amphibia; order Anura; family Myobatrachidae; genus Pseudophryne; species Pseudophryne corroboree. The sequence goes on along the minus strand of NC_086444.1, from coordinate 444,618,804 downwards.
GTTCTGCTGACCGGATCTTTATATATATATATATATATATATTTATATACATATATATATACACTAGTGATGAGCGGGTTCGGTTCCTCGGAAACCGAACTCCCCCGAACTTCACCCATTTTACACGGGTCCGAGACATACTCGGATTCTCCCGTATAGCGCGCCTGAACGTAATCATCCCGCTGTCGGATTCTTGCGGGATTCGGATTCTATATAAGCAGCCGCGCGTCGCCGCCATTTTCACTCGTGCATTGGAAATGTTAGGGAGAGGATGTTGTCTGCCTGAAAAACACTCCATATCTGTGCTCAGTGTGCTGCATATATCTGTGCTCACACTGCTTAATTGTGGGGACTGGGGAGCAGCTGTATTATATAGGAGGAGTACAGTGCAGAGTTTTGCTGACAGTGACCACCAGTATACATAGCAGTACGGTACGGAAGGCCACTGCTCTACCTACCTCTGTGTCGTCAAGTATACTATCCATCTAGATTCTATACCTGTGGTTCATTTTAGTTTTGCAGTTTGCTGACAGTGACCACCAGTATATATAGCAGTACGGTACGGAAGGCCACTGCTCTACCTAACTCTGTGTCGTCAAGTATACTATCCATTTAGATTCTATACCTGTGGTGCATTTTAGTTTTGCAGTTTGCTGACAGTGACCACCAGTATATATAGCAGTACGGTACGGAAGGACACTGCTCTACCTACCTCTGTGTCGTCAAGTATACTATCTATCCATACCTGTGGTGCATTTCAGTTGTGCGCAGTATGAATAGTAGTAGGCCATTGCTATTGATACTGGCATATAATTCCACACATTAAAAAATGGAGAACAAAAATGTGGAGGTTAAAATAGGGAAAGATCAAGATCCACTTCCACCTCTCCACCTCGTGCTGAAGCTGCTGCCACTAGTCATGGCCGAGACGATGAAATGCCATCAACGTCGTCTGCCAAGGCCGATGCCTAATGTCATAGTAGAGAGCATGTAAAATCCAAAAAACAAAAGTTCAGTAAAATGACCCAAAAATCTAAATTGAAAGCGTGTGATGAGAAGCGTAAACTTGCCAATATGGCATTTACGACACGGAGTGGCAAGGCACGGCTGAGGCCCTGGCCTATGTTCATGGCTAGTGGTTCAGATTCACATGAGGATGGAAGAAAACTGCAGTGCCACTCCTAGATGAGCCAGGTGTTTGTGTCGGCCACTTGGGTCGCTTAGCTTAGCCACACAGCTACCTCTTTTTTTCTTTGCATCATGTGCTGTTTGGGGACTATTTTTTAAATCTGCCATCCTGTCTGACACTGCAGTGCCACTCCTAGATGGGCCAGGTGTTTGTGTCGGCCACTTGGGTCGCTTAGCTTAGTCACACAGCGAACTTGGTGCGCCTCTTTTTTTCTTTGCATCATGTGCTGTTTGGGGACAATTTTTTTGAAGTGCCATCCTGCCTGACACTGCAGTGCCACTCCTAGATGGGCCAGGTGTTTGTGTCGGCCACTTGTGTCGCTTAGCTTAGCCATCCAGCGACCTCGGTGCAAATTTTAGGACTAAAAATAATAATGTGAGGTGTGAGGTGTTCAGAATAGACTGAAAATGAGTGTAAATTATGGTTATTGAGGTAATAATACTATGGGATCAAAATGACCCCCAAATTCTATAATTTAAGCTGTTTTTTAGGGTTTTTTGTAAAAAAAAAAAACCCGAATCAGATAAAAAAATTTCAGGGAGGTTTTGCCAAAACGAGTCCGAATCCAAAACACGGCCGCGTGGTATTGAGGTCATATATAGCGTTTTTAATTTAATTGAATTAAACAAGTAAATAGTTACCATAGCAGCTCTAACATGGTGTAATGTGTATAAGGGGCTCAACCATAGTGTAACGTGTATAAGGTGCTTTACTGTGTGGTATAACATGTATAATGGACTCTACTGTGTGGTGTAATGTGTTAATGGGGTACTATGTGTGGTGTTATGTGAATAAAAGACACTACTGTGCGGTGTAATGGGAATTGGTACTATTCTGTGGCCACGCACCTTCCCAATGAAGGCATTATTTATATATTATTACCAGTTATTTATATAGTGCATGCATATTCCACAATTATTTACAGAGACCATTTTGCTATTCACATCAGTTCCTGCCCCATGGGAGCTTACAATCTATATTCCTTACCACAATCACACACATAAAACAAGGTTCATTTTTGTTTTGGGAGCCAATTAACCTACTAGTATATTTTTGTGTTGTGGGAGGAAATGGGAGTACCCGGAGGAGATCCATGCAAGTACAGGGAGAATATACAAACTCCACACTGTTAGAGTCATGGTGGGAATCAAACCTATGATCTCAGTGCTGTGAGGTAGTAATGCTAACCATTACACCATCTGCAATGCCACGCCCCTATATTGTTGTTGCAAGCCTTTGCCATGTTCTGACCTTATTTTAAACATGGGGGCACCCAAAGGAAACAAGGTTTAGAACTGGCCCTGTCACCACATGTTGGCTAGGCCCCCAATTCAGTACAGGGGAGGGGTGAGCCAAAACATACTCTTGCTCCGGGAACCATGGCGCCTAGCTACACCTCTGCGTCCACCCACGGGCTTTGCTATCCTCCCAAAAAATATATGTATTTTGATTGAAATTAATAATTTGTGCTGTGTCATCCCAGTATACATCCAGGGACTGCAGCTGCTCCGTCCATCTAGGGGTGTTCTGTCAGTCCGCCCAAAATAAAATACATCTTTTTTTTAAAATATATTTTGTGTTGTATCCTCCCAGTATACAGCCAGACATGCTCCGTCCATTTCAGGATGCTGTGTCCGTAGCTCATATTCTTATGTTATAACTTATTGTTCTATTTTCATAATTCTTTTTATAACAACATTGTAATTCATTGAAATTAATAATATTATTAATAATCTAAATTTACTACATTGAAATTAAATTAATATAACTAAATTCTCCACACTTGAATAGCGCATCTTCTGCATTTCGAAGATTTCCTTCATAACAGAAGAACCTGATCCAAAATAAATTAAAATCATGATTACAGCATCTAAATCTATTTTTATTCTCCTTTGCTTAATTCATCGTTTTGTGAACTTAAATCTTGAGCCTTGCCTAATATATTGTTTAAAAAAAAAAAAATATATATATATTTTTTAAAATAATTTGTGCTGTGTCTGTTCTCCCAGTATATACATCCAATGACTGATGCTGCTCCATCTATCTAGGGGTGTTCTGTTGGTCCACTCAAAATAAAAATAGTAAAATATTTTTTTAAATATATTTTTAGCTGTGTCCGCCCTCCCAGCAAATACATCCAAGGGCTGCTGCTGCTCCATCCATCTAGGGGTTTTCTGATGGTCCACTCAAAATAAAAATAGTAAAATACATTTTTTTTTTAGATTTTGTGCTGTGTCCATCCTCCCAGTATATACATCCAAGGGCTGCTGCTGCTGCTGCTCCATCCATCTAGGGGTGTTCTGTCTATCCATCCAGGGGCTTTGGCCCAGTATTAAAAAAAATATATATATATTTTGTGCTGTACCCCAGTGTATTATACATCCAGGGGCTGCTGCAGTGTTCTGTCCATCCGTCCATCTGGGCTCGGCCCTAGTGTTTAAAAAAAAAAAAGTATTTTTATTAGTAATATTTTATATATATATATATATATATATATATATATATATATATATATATTGCATTTTGTGCTGCACCCCAGTATACTGTACATCAGAGGTGGGGAACCTTTTTTCTACCAAGGACCATTTGGATATTTATAAAATCCTTTGGGGGCCATACAAAAATTATCAATTTAAAAATTAGCCTGCCCCCCAGTAGTTATGCCCCAGTAGATATGCTTCTTAGTGGTACTGTGTGTGCGCGTGCCAAAAATGGGTATGGCCACATGCCACACAGACATGAGCCATGTTGGAATTTTAAGAGCCACATGTTCGGGCCACCCACTGCTGCTGCTTAGCTTAGTCATCCAGCTACCACGGTGCAACCTTTTGGCCTAAACTGGATAAAAACAATATTGTGAGCTGTGAGGTGAGAATAGACTGGAAGTGGAAATTAGTGGAAATAAATGTTATTTAGTTTAGTAATACTGTAGGAAAAAAAATGCCCCCAGATTATGTTATTTTAGCAGTTTAAAAAAAAAATCCAGGTTCCAAAAAAAAACAAAAAACAAAACCCGCAAATGCGGTTTTGGCAAAACCCAATCCAGATACAAAACACGAAGGAGATCCAGAACCAAAACCCAAAAAATGGCTCGGCAAACAAACCTAGATTTAACAAGGTACAGGAGGGAAACATTCATCAAAGGAAGAGAAGTATCAGAGGTGGTAGAGGTTAATATAGTACAGAAATGTAAACATGCTATCCTTACAAAGAACTAAGGATATGTTATGGCAAGAGAAAGTGGACTCTTTTGTGGGGCACGCTTATAATTAAAACAACTTTTATTGTGAATTTATCTAAAAAACTAGCACATATTAGAGAAACAGTATAAAACAAGTATTAAATATGTGAATAATTACCTTTTGGGTCACACTTAAAGTCCTATTCAACAGCACAAATAAATATAAAAAATAGACTTATTCTTCCGCTTCGGGTCACACCCAATTTCTTCTATGGATCAGAATTCGATCTGTAATTATTCCTCCAAATATGTACATAAAAAGAAATGGACAAATGCATATGGTGTAGTATGTTCAGAGATAGTATCACACAAGAAAATAAATATAAAAAGAGGGGGGGGGGGGGTGGCATTCGTTTATAGGACAGTGATTTGTTTATTATTATTATTATTATTACATCTTATTTATAATGCGCCGCAAGTGTTTAGCAGCGCCGTAAAAAGGACAGTACAGGGAGACAAAACTTAGCATTACAGTAAATAAACAACAAAAATAGAGTTCAGTTAACAAAGAGCACCACAATTCTCAAAACATAATACAGCTAAGGTATAAGTAGCGAGGGAGTAATCATCGTACTACTTGGGGCTGGCGGCCATAGATAGAGATGAGCCTTTACCAGCAGGAGAAAAAGCGGGTAAAGATGGTCGCTGAGTAGGAGAGAACTATGAGTGAAATATGTCAAGAAGAGAGCTTTGATAACAAGAGGAAAGAGGGCCCTGCTCTGAAGAGCTAACAATCTAGTGGGAAGGGGCAACAGACAGATGACATGAGGTGCAAGCAAGCGGGAAGTAGCCTGATGGCAGTATGTAAGAAAAGCAGAGATGTTCAAGGCATGGGGCAGGGGGATGGAGGAGCAGCCTCAGGACTAGGTTATGCATCAGAAGAGTACGCTTTGATGACAAGATGGGTAGTGATTTCTATCTTCTTAGATGGTCACCATGGTGTAATGTGCAGTAAGTGATGCTCACTTAAAATTCTTACATAAGAGTAAAGGGTAAATTTAGTTTCTTAGAAGTTGAGATGTTGCAAATAGCAACCAATCTACTAGCTATTATTTTTTAGAAGCAGCTAGGTAAATGTTAAGTGGAGTCTAACTGGTTGCTATGGGCAACATCTCCACTTCTAAAAAACTCACACCTTAGTAAATATACCCCTACAAGTCTTATATAAGATGTATGTTTGGAATACAGAGTAATGGTGGTCATTCCGAGTTGTTCACTCGGTAAATTTTTTCGCATCGCAGCGATTTTCCGCTTAGTGCGCATGCGCAATGTCCGCAGTGCGACTGCGCCAAGTAAATTTGCTATGCAATTAGGTATTTTACTCACGTTTTTTTCTTCGTTCTGGTGATCGTAATGTGATTGACAGGAAGTGGGTGTTTCTGGGCAGAAACAGGCCGTTTTATGGGCGTGTGGGAAAAAACGCTACCGTTTCTGGGAAAAACGCGGGAGTGGCTGGAGAAACGGAGGAGTGTCTGGGCGAACGCTGGGTGTGTTTGTGACGTCAAACCAGGAACAGCAAGCCCTGAACTGATCGCACTGGCAGAGTAAGTCTCGAGCTACTCAGAAACTGCACAGAGAAGTCTTTTCGCTATATTGCAAATCTTTCGTTCGCAATTTTAAGAAGCTAAGATTCACTCCCAGTAGGCGGCGGCTTAGCGTGTGTAAAGCTGCTAAAAGCAGCTAGCAAACGAACAACTCGGAATGAGGGTCAATGTTTCTGGGTGAATCAGCACTAAAGAAACCTTGATGAGCAGATTGCATATAGACCTGACGTAAGCATTCATTTGAGCAGCTGACACATTTTAAGATACCTTAATATGTTTCTTACTTCTAGTTTTATGTAAGAATTTAAAGTTAGCATCACTTCCTGCACATTAAAACGTGGTGACCATCTAAGAACATAGAAATCACTGTACCATAAAGGAATGCCTCACCCACCTCCTCCTTCTATATTTATTTTCTTGTGTGATAAATAATATCTCTGAATGTATTGCACTATGTGCATTTTTCCATTTCTTTTTATGTACATATTCAGAGGAAAAATTACGGATTTAATTCTGATCCATAGAAGAGATTGCGTGTGACCCAAAGGGGAAGTATACATCTATTTGTTTACATTTATTTGTGCAGTTGGACAGGATTGTAAATGTGACCCAAAGGGGAATTATTCATGTTCATTTGTCATATAAGGGAATATGCTGTCTCCCTGTCAGTGCAACTCTGTTTTTTTCTTGAATTACGCTATTTATGTCCAGTTTGTGACTACACCTGGTTACAATCATAGCTGCTCCTTTCTTAGATAGAGTTACACTATCTTTCTTTGTACAAGTATTAAATATGATTCAAAATGTATTAATGTAACAGCCTGTCAACACATAATGGTATATCATAAATATCAAAGGCAACCAAACATATACATAGTATATGAGTAGAGATGAGTGGTTCGGATTTTAGAAAATCCGAGCCCCCCCCCCCCCCCCCCCCCAACTTTGCTGATCCCAGTTAACCTGAGCCGCGACTTGGCATTTCCCACCTGGCTCGGATTCCAAATCGATGCAAAACATCATCATCATCATCATCCCGGCATCGGATACTCACAGGTTTTGGATTCTATATAAGAATCATGCGGCAGTTTCTCAGCACCATTTGACTCTTGGCACACTGCTGTGTGCTGCACTGTGCTCTGCTGTGTCCATCCACTAGCTGTTGCTGTCACAGTGTCCCTGTGTCCATCCATCCACAAGCTGTCACAGTATTCCTGTATCCATCCATCCATCCACGAGCTATCACTGTGTCTGTGTCCATCCATCCACAAGCTTTACTGTAACCTGTATCCATCACCAAGTTGTCACAATGTCCCAGTGTCCATCCATCCACAAGCAGGGCTGCTATTGTGTTCATCCATCTACAAGCTGTCACAGTGTTCCAGTGAGCTGCAAATTGAAAAAAATAATAATAATTCTGTACTGCTTTGTGCGCTGTATTCCATAAAGTGCGTTTTTGTTAGAGACGAGCGGTTCTGATTCCGTGGAATGAGAACAGTTCCAAACATGCCTGGCTCAAGAGTTTGTGAGCCCAGCCCGCAAACGTCACGACAAGCTCAGGAGCATGCAAGAGGACGAACGTCATCATCCCGCGTCAGATTTTTCAGGAGACTTCTAGTGTATAAAGGCTCGACGTCACATGGCTTGGCGTCATTTTCCTGCTTGCTCCCACACTGCGAGGAGCTCTACTGTGGGGTGCTGTCAGTCTGTCCGAGTCTCTGCTGTCACTGGCCATCAGGGTCTGTTAGGGTCAATCAGGGCAGTGTCAGAAGTGGAACGTCCATCACAGTGCTGTCACTCAGTGGCCATCAGGGTGTGTCAGAGTCAATCAGGCTGTGTCAGTACGTCCATCACATTGCTATCAGTTTGTGTCAGGTAGTGATGAGCGGGTTCGGTTCCTCGGAATCCGAACCCGCCCGAACTTCACCTTTTTTTTACATGGGTCCGAGCGACTCGGATCCTCCTGCCTTGCTCGGTTAACCCGAGCACGCCCGAACGTCATCATGCCGCTGTTGGATTCTCGCGAGACTCGGATTCTATATAAGGAGCCGCGCGTCGCCGCCATTTTCACACGTGCATTGAGATTGATAGGGAGAGGACGTGGCTGGCGTCCTCTCCGTTGTATTAAAAAAAAAAAACTGAGTGACTTAGTTTTAATTGTGGGGAGGATTGGGGATGGGGAGCAGCTGTTTGGGAGTACAGTGCAGGGTTTTGAGTTTAATCCGTTGTTTCCCTGCCTGAAAAAAAACGCTCCACCATATCTGTGCTCACTCAGTGTGCTGCACTGCTGCATGATATATCTGTGCTGAGTGCACTGCTCACACTGCCTAATTGTGGGGACTGGGGAGCAGTTATAGCAGGAGTACAGTGCACAGTTTTGCTGACAGTGACCACCAGTCCAGTATACGTTTGTCTGCCTGAAAAACACTGTGGTGTTTTTTTTTTTTCTTTCTTAATGCTAGTTTGTTTAGCAGTCTGCTGACAGTGTCCACCAGGTCCGTTATACAGTATATTATATATATATAATTAAGCACTAAGCAGCAGTATGGTAGGCCACGGCTGTACCTACCTCTGTGTCGTCACTCGTCGTCCATAAGTATAAGTAATACTATACTATCCATCCATCTACATTGTATACCTGTGGTGTTTTTTTTTTCTTTCTTCATACTAGTTTAGCAGTCTGCTGACAGTGTCCACCAGGTCCGTTATACAGTATATTATATATATAAGCACTAAGCAGCAGTACGGTAGGCCACGGCTGTACCTACCTCTGTGTCGTCACTCGTCGTCCATAAGTATAAGTAATACTATACTATCCATCCATCTACATTGTATACCTGTGGTGTTTTTTTTTTCTTTCTTCATACTAGTTTAGCAGTCTGCTGACAGTGTCCACCAGGTCCGTTATACAGTATATTATATATATAAGCACTAAGCAGCAGTACGGTAGGCCACGGCTGTACCTACCTCTGTGTCGTCACTCGTCGTCCATAAGTATAAGTAATACTATACTATCCATCCATCTACATTGTATACCTGTGGTGTTTTTTTTTTTCTTTCTTCATACTAGTTTAGCAGTCTGCTGACAGTGTCCACCAGGTCCGTTATACAGTATATTATATATATAAGCACTAAGCAGCAGTACGGTAGGCCACGGCTGTACCTACCTCTGTGTCGTCACTCGTCGTCCATAAGTATAAGTAATACTATACTATCCATCCATCTACATTGTATACCTGTGGTGTTTTTTTTTTCTTTCTTCATACTAGTTTAGCAGTCTGCTGACAGTGTCCACCAGGTCCGTTATGCAGTATATTATATATATAAGCACTAAGCAGCAGTACGGTAGGCCACGGCTGTACCTACCTCTGTGTCGTCACTCGTCGTCCATAAGTATAAGTAATACTATACTATCCATCTACATTGTATACCTGTGGTGTTTTTTTTTTCTTTCTTCATACTAGTTTAGCAGTCTGCTGACAGTGTCCACCAGGTCCGTTATACAGTATATTATATATATAAGCACTAAGCAGCAGTACGGTAGGCCACGGCTGTACCTACCTCTGTGTCGTCACTCGTCGTCCATAAGTATAAGTAATACTATACTATCCATCTACATTGTATACCTGTGGTGTACCTACCTCTGTGTCGTCACTCGTCGTCCATAAGTATAAGTAATACTATACTATCCATCCATCTACATTGTATACCTGTGGTGTTTTTTTTTTTCTTTCTTCATACTAGTTTAGCAGTCTGCTGACAGTGTCCACCAGGTCCGTTATACAGTATATTATATATATAAGCACTAAGTAGCAGTACGGTAGGCCACGGCTGTACCTACCTCTGTGTCGTCACTCGTCGTCCATAAGTATAAGTAATACTATACTATCCATCCATCTACATTGTATACCTGTGGTGTTTTTTTTTTCTTTCTTCATACTAGTTTAGCAGTCTGCTGACACTGTCCACCAGGTCCGTTATACAGTATATCATATATATAAGCACTAAGCAGCAGTACGGTAGGCCACGGCTGTACCTACCTCTGTGTCGTCACTCGTCGTCCATAAGTATAAGTAATACTATACTATCCATCCATCTACATTGTATACCTGTGGTGTTTTTTTTTCTTTCTTCATACTAGTTTAGCAGTCTGCTGACAGTGTCCACCAGGTCCGTTATACAGTATATTATATATATAAGCACTAAGCAGCAGTACGGTAGGCCACGGCTGTACCTACCTCTGTGTCGTCACTCGTCGTCCATAAGTATAAGTAATACTATACTATCCATCTACATTGTATACCTGTGGTGTTTTTTTTTTCTTTCTTCATACTAGTTTAGCAGTCTGCTGACAGTGTCCACTAGGTCCGTTATACAGTTTATTATATATATAAGCACTAAGCAGCAGTACGGTAGGCCACGGCTGTACCTACCTCTGTGTCGTCACTCGTCGTCCATAAGTATAAGTAATACTATACTATCCATCCATCTACATTGTATACCTGTGGTGTTTTTTTTTTCTTTCTTCATACTAGTTTAGCAGTCTGCTGACAGTGTCCACCAGGTCCGTTATACAGTATATTATATATATAAGCACTAAGCAGCAGTACGGTAGGCCACGGCTGTACCTACCTCTGTGTCGTCACTCGTCGTCCGTAAGTATAAGTAATACTATACTATCCATCTACATTGTATACCTGTGGTGTTTTTTTTTTTCTTTCTTCATACTAGTTTAGCAGTCTGCTGACAGTGTCCACCAGGTCCGTTATACAGTATATTATATATATAAGCACTAAGCAGCAGTACGGTAGGCCACGGCTGTACCTACCTCTGTGTCGTCACTCGTCGTCCATAAGTATAAGTAATACTATACTATCCATCCATCTACATTGTATACCTGTGGTGTTTTTTTTTTCTTTCTTCATACTAGTTTAGCAGTCTGCTGACACTGTCCACCAGGTCCGTTATACAGCATATCATATATATAAGCACTAAGCAGCAGTACGGTAGGCCACGGCTGTACCTACCTCTGTGTCGTCAGTGCACTCGTCGTCCATAAGTATAAGTAATACTATACTATCCATCCATCTACATTGTGTACCTGTGGTGTTTTTTTTTTCTTTCTTCATACTAGTTTAGCAGTCTGCTGACACTGTCCACCAGGTCCGTTATACAGTATATCATATATATAAGCACTAAGCAGCAGTACGGTAGGCCACGGCTGTACCTACCTCTGTGTCGTCAGTGCACTCGTCGTTCATAAGTATAAGTAATACTATACTATCCATCCATCTACATTGTATACCTGTGGTGGCTTTTAGTTGTGCGCAAAATATGGAGAACACAAATGTGGAGGTTAAAAAAATAGGGAAAGATCAAGATCCACTTCCACCTCGTGCTGAAGCTGCTGCCACTAGTCATGGCCGAGACGATGAAATGCCATCAACGTCGTCTGCCAAGGCCGATGCCCAATGTCATAGTACAGAGCATGTAAAATCCAAAACACAAAAGATCAGTAAAAAAATGACCCAAAAATCAAAATTAAAAGCGTCTGAGGAGAAGCGTAAACTTGCCAATATGCCATTTACGACACGGAGTGGCAAGGAACGGCTGAGGCCCTGGCCTATGTTCATGGCTAGTGGTTCAGCTTCACATGAGGATGGAAGCACTCATCCTCTCGCTAGAAAAAAGAAAAGACTTGCGGCAAAAGCACAGCAAAGAACTGCGTTCTTCGAAATCACAAATCCCAAAGGAGAGTCCAATTGTGTCGGTTGCGATGCCTGACCTTCCCAACACTGGACAGGAAGAGCTTGCGCCTTCCACCATTTGCACGCCCCCTGCAAGTGTTGAAAGGAGCACCCGCAGTCCAGTTCCTGATAGTGAAATTGAAGATGTCAGTGTTGAAGTACACCAGGATGAGGATATGGGTGTTGCTTGGGCTGGGGAGGAAATTGACAAGGAGGATTCTGATGGTGAGGTGGTTTGTTTAAGTCAGGCACCCGGGGAGACACCTGTTGTCCGTGGGAGGAATATGGCCATTGACATGCCTGGTGAAAATACCAAAAAAATCAGCTCTTCAGTGTGGAAGTATTTCAACAGAAATGCGGACAACAGGTGTCAAGCCGTGTGTTGCCTTTGTCAAGCTGTAATATGTAGGGGTAAGGACGTTAACCACCTCGGAACATCCTCCCTTATACGTCACCTACAGCGCATTCATATTAAGTCAGTGACAAGTTCAAAAACTTTGGGCGACAGCGGAAGCAGTCCACTGACCAGTAAATCCCTTCCTCTTGTAACCAAGCTCGGGCAAACCACACCACCAACTCCCTCAGTGTCAATTTCCTCCTTACCCAGGAAACCCAATAGTCCTGCAGGCCATGTCACTGGCAAGTCTGACGAGTCCTCTCCTGTCTGGGATTCCTCCGATGCATCCTTGAGTGTAATGCCTACTGCTGCTGGCGCTGCTGTTGTTGCTGCTGGGAGTCGATGGTCATCCCAGAGGGGAAGTCGGAAGACCACTTGTACTACTTCCAGTAAGCAATTGACTGTCCAACAGTCCTTTGCGAGGAAGATGAAATATCACAGTAGTCATCCTGCTGCAAAGCGGATAACTGAGGCCTTGACAACTATGTTGGTGTTAGACGTGCGTCCGGTATCCGCCGTTAGTTCACAGGGAACTAGACAATTTATTGAGGCAGTGTGCCCCCGTTACCAAATACCATCTAGGTTCCACTTCTCTAGGCAGGCGATACCGAGAATGTACACGGACGTCAGAAAAAGACTCACCAGTGTCCTAAAAAATGCAGTTGTGCCCAATGTCCACTTAACCACGGACATGTGGACAAGTGGAGCAGGGCAGACTCAGGACTACATGACTGTGACAGCCCACTGGGTAGATGTATTGCCTCCCGCTGCAAGAACAGCAGCGGCGGCACCAGTAGCAGGATCTCGCAAACGCCAACTCGTTCCTAGGCAGGCTACGCTTTGTATCACCGCTTTCCAGAATACGCACACAGCTGAAAACCTCTTACGGCAACTGAGGAAGATCATCGCAGAATGGCTTACCCCAATTGGACTCTCCTGGGGATTTGTGACATCGGACAACGCCAGCAATATTGTGCGCGCATTACATCTGGGCAAATTCCAGCACGTCCCATGTTTTGCACATACCTTGAATTTGGTGGTGCAGAATTATTTAAAAAACGACAGGGGCGTGCAAGAGATGCTGTCGGTGGCCAGAAGAATTGCGGGCCACTTTCGGCATGCAGGCACCGCGTACAGAAGACTGGAGCACCACCAAAAAAACCTGAACCTGCCCTGCCATCATCTGAAGCAAGAGGTGGTAACGAGGTGGAATTCAACCCTCTATATGCTTCAGAGGATGGAGGAGCAGCAAAAGGCCATTCAAGCCTATACATCTGCCCACGATATAGGCAAAGGAGGTGGAATGCACCTGTCTCAAGCGCAGTGGAGAATGATTTCAACGTTGTGCAAGGTTCTGCTGCCCTTTGAACTTGCCACTCGTGAAGTCAGTTCAGACACTGCCAGCCTGAGTCAGGTCATTCCGCTCATCAGGCTTTTGCAGAAGAAGCTGGAGGCATTGAAGGAGGAGCTAAAACAGAGCGATTCCGCTAGGCATGTGGGACTTGTGGATGGAGCCCTTAATTCGCTTAACCAGGATTCACGTGTGGTCAATCTGTTGAAATCAGAGCACTACATTTTGGCCACCGTGCTCGATCCTAGATTTAAAACCTACGTTGGATCTCTCTTTCCGGCAGACACAAGTCTGCAGGGGTTCAAAGAACTGCTGGTGAGAAAATTGTCAAGTCAAGCGGAACGCGACCTGTCAACATCTCCTCCTTCACATTCTCCCGCAACTGGGGGTGCGAGGAAAAGGCTATGAATTCCGAGCCCACCCGCTGGCGGTGATGCAGGGCAGTCTGGAGCGACTGCTGATGCTGACATCTGGTCCAGACTGAAGGACCTGCCAACGATTACTGACATGTCGTCTACTGTCACTGCATATGATTCTCTCACCATTGAAAGAATGGTGGAGGATTATATGAGTGACCGCATCCAAGTAGGCACGTCAGACAGTCCGTACGTATACTGGCAGGGAAAAGAGGCAATTTGGAGGGCCTTGCACAAACTGGCTTTATTCTACCTAAGTTGCCCTCCCTCCAGTGTGTACTCCGAAAGAGTGTTTAGTGGCGCCGCTCACCTTGTCAGCAATCGGCGTACGAGATTACTTCCAGAAAATGTGGAGAAGATGATGTTCATTAAAATGAATTATAATCAATTACTCCATGGAGACATTCACCAGCAGCAATTGCCTCCAGAAAGTACACGGGGATCTGAGATGGTGGATTCCAGTGGGGACGAATTAATAATCTGTGAGGAGGGGGATATACACAGTGAAAGGGGTGATGAATCGGACAATGATGATGAGGTGGACATCTTGCCTCTGTAGAGCCAGTTTGTGCAAGGAGAGATTGATTGCTTCTTTTTTGGTGGGGGCCCAAACCAACCAGTCATTTCAGTCACAGTCGTGTGGCAGACCCTGTCGCTGAAATGATGGGTTGGTTAAAGTGTGCATGTCCTGTTTATACAACATAAGGGTGGGTGGGAGGGCCCAAGGACAATTCCATCTTGCACCTCTTTTTTCTTTCATTTTTCTTTGCGTCATGTGCTGTTTGGGGAGTATTTTTTGGAAGGGCCATCCTGCGTGACACTGCAGTGCCACTCCTAGATGGGCCAGGTGTTTGTGTCGGCCACTAGGGTCGCTTAGCTTACTCACACAGCTACCTCATTGCGCCTCTTTTTTTCTTTGCGTCATGTGCTGTTTGGGGAGTAGTTTTTGGAAGGTCCATCCTGCCTGACACTGCAGTGCCACTCCTAGATGGGCCAGGTGTTTGTGTCGGCCACTAGGGTCGCTTAGCTTACTCACACAGCTACCTCATTGCGCCTCTTTTTTTCTTTGCGTCATGTGCTGTTTGGGGAGTAGTTTTTGGAAGGGCCATCCTGCCTGACACTGCAGTGCCACTCCTAGATGGGCCAGGTGTTTGTGTCGGCCACTAGGGTCGCTTAGCTTACTCACACAGCTACCTCATTGCGCCTCTTTTTTTCTTTGCGTCATGTGCTGTTTGGGGAGTCGTTTTTGGAAGGGCCATCCTGCCTGACACTGCAGTGCCACTCCTAGATGGGCCAGGTGTTTGTGTCGGCCACTAGGGTCGCTTAGCTTACTCACACAGCTACCTCATTGCGCCACTTTCTTTCTTTGCGTCATGTGCTGTTTGGGGAGTAGTTTTTGGAAGGGCCATCCTGCCTGACACTGCAGTGCCACTCCTAGATGGGCCAGGTGTTTGTGTCGGCCACTAGGGTCGCTTAGCTTACTCACACAGCTACCTCATTGCGCCTCTTTTTTTCTTTGCGTCATGTGCTGTTTGGGGAGTAGTTTTTGGAAGGGCCATCCTGCCTGACACTGCAGTGCCACTCCTAGATGGGCCAGGTGTTTGTGTCGGCCACTAGGGTCGCTTAGCTTACTCACACAGCTACCTCATTGCGCCTCTTTTTTTCTTTGCATCATGTGCTGTTTGGGGAGTAGTTTTTGGAAGGGCCATCCTGCCTGACACTGCAGTGCCACTCCTAGATGGGCCAGGTGTTTGTGTCGGCCACTTGGGTCGCTTAGCTTAGCCATCCAGCGACCTCGGTGCAAATTTTAGGACTAAAAATAATATTGTGAGGTGTGAGGTGTTCAGAATAGACTGAAAATGAGTGGAAATGATGGTTATTGAGGTTAATAATACTATGGGATCAAAATGACCCCCAAATTCCATGATTTAACCTGTTTTTTAGGGTTTTTTGAAAAAAAACACCAGACTCCAAAACACACCCGAATCCGACAAAAAAAATTCGGTGAGGTTTTGCCAAAACGCGGTCGAACCCAAAACACGGCCACGGAACCGAACCCAAAACCAAAACACAAAACCCGAAAAATTTCAGGTGCACATTCCTAGTGTCAGGGTCATTCAGGGCTGTGTCAGACGTCCATCACAGTGCTGTCAGTCAGTGGCCATCAGGGTCTGTCTGAATCAATCAGGGCTGTGTCAGTGCGTCCCCCCCAAAAATAAAACATTTTTTTTTCTTTTTACATTGTTTGTTGTGTGCAAAATAAATGCACACTAGTACACCATAGTTACTTGTATTTAGGGGGCCATTCCGACCCGATCGCTCGCTGACGTTTGTCACATCGCAGCGATCAGCTCGTAACTGCGCATGCGCCGACGCTGCAGTGCGCCGGTGCATGGCAGCCGTCGTTGCCTAGCGATCGCCTCTGAGGTAGAGGCGGTCGCTGGACGGGAGGGGGCTGGACGGTGGCTTTAAGCCACCATTGGGCGGGAGGGTGCTGGACGGCGGCTTTAAGCCACCGTTTAGGGGGCGCGGTCTGGCCAATGCAGGCATGGCCGGACCGTTGGGGGGGGGGGTTTGACATCACACGCAGCCGCTGCGGGCCGGGGAGCGACGAGTTGCTCCCGGCCAGCACGCCAAAGCTGCGCTGGTCGGGAGCTACTCTTTAAGTGCAAAGGCATCGCCGCTGTGTGATGCCTTTGCACTTCTGGGGGGGGGGGGGGGTGCAGCACTGACATGCGGGGCGGACTAGCCCTGTGCTGGGCATCCCCCACGCATGTCAGTGTGAATGATCGTAGCTGTGCTAAATTTAGCACAGCTACGATCAACTCGGAATGACCTCCAAAGTACCATGTATTTAAGCGGTCTGACTCAACGCAGTGTGGCACAATCTGCTTCACCTCAAAAAAACAAAACAAAAATCTTTTTTTGCTCTTCTATACATTGTTTGCTTTGTGCTAAATAAATGCACACTAGTACACCATAGTTACTTGTATATAGTACCATGTGTTAAAGCGGTCTGACTCAACGGAGTGCGGCACAATCTGTGTCCCCCCATAAAAATAAATCAAATAAAAGTAATTTGATGCAGAAACACTTAAAAATTGGTAACATGCCATTCACATCACGCAGTGGTAAGGAAAGACTCAGGGCTTGGCCTATATTTATGACTGATGATTCTGCAACTGTTAGTGAGGCATCTTCTGCCTCTTGTGACAATAAAAGACCTTGTCACTCAAACTTTCGAGGTGTAAAAAAACCTGAAAACCACTAAGGCAGCAAAACAAATGTGCGAACTTCAGAAACAGAAATTTCAAAAATCTCTGAGGAAAGTCCAATTGCGTTCCCAAATCCTATGTGTGAGCCTAAACTCTCAGAGAAGCTGCCTTCCACCGTTACTGCTCCCTCTGTATGTGTGGAGTATTGCTGGTGACCTAGCTGTTGAAGATGCCACCATGGAGATACAAGAGAATGAGGGGCAGGGACGTAGCCAGAACTTTGTGGGCCCCATAGCAACATTTTGAAGGGGCCCACATCCCAATGCTTCTAGAGAGACACTTCTCTGCAGCAGTTGTTCATTTTATGGCCTATAATAGTGCCCTACTGTAGTTCATTTTCTGAACCATAGTAGAGCCTTATTTAATGTTATGCCCCATAGTAGTGCCCTAGTTTCTTTTATGAATCGCAGTAGTGCTTAAATTCACCCTATGTCACATTTCAGAGCTGCCAGTACACATTATGCCGCACAGTACCCCTAATTCACATTATAATATATAGTGCTCACCGTTAATATTGTGCCTCAATACAGTGCCCCCGTTCATATTATATAACATTAAAATGGCCTCCAGTTCATTTTATATCACACTACAATGAGCAGGTCCAGGGGATTGCCTAGATATATAGCAGGCCTCAAGGAAAAAGTTTGAAAGGACCCCTACATACCACCCAATGGCGAAAAATGTATATAACACTGTAACAGGGAAGGTGGGCCCCTCTCAGCACTGGGCCCCATAGCAGCTGCACTTGATGAGGGGGGCATTTGTGTAGCAGACGATGGCACTAATGAGGATCTTGAGGATGAGAATGAGGATGTTGTGTGTATAAGTCAGGCACAAGTGGTAGCATCTATTGGCCATGATAAGACAGCCATCAGACCAACCAATCCACCTCCTATGTATGGAATTATTTTCACCAAAATCCTGACAACATTTCCCAAGCCAATCTGTAGCCTTTGTGAAAACAAAATAAGTAGAGGTAGGGACGTAAAGCATTTAGAAACCTCCATCCTATTATATCATCTGCAGCGAGCTCATGGCAGGTGTAGGTTCATCAGAAACTGTTGCTAAGAAAATAACAACAAGCAGTCCAGCAGCAAATGTCTCCCTTCTCTCTACTAGAACTCAGCACCTGTCGATCTCCACCTCCAACACATTCATCCTCAACCTCAATATCCTCAGTTTTGACCAGAGATGGTCGTGAAACCAATTTGTTAATACTAGGTGAATCCTCCCCTTTCCAGGATTCCGCAGAAGAATCCTTAAGTGCAAGGCCTGCTGATGCTGGTTCTGCTGCTGCTGCTGCTGGGCGTAGTTCATCATCCCGGAAGTGGACCAAGAAAACTGCTAGTACTAGTAGTATTTCCCAAAAACAATTGGCTGTTCAGCAATGCTTGGCAAGGAGAAACAAGTATGTCAGTTCTCACCCAGTTGCACATCGTATCAGTGACGCCATGACTTCTTGGATAGTAACAGATCTGTGTCCAATATCTGCCATCAATTCAGTGGGCTTAATGCAGTTAACGGAGGCCGCATGTCCACGGTACCAAATTTCATCTCGGTTCCATTTCACCAGAAAGGCCATTCCTCGGCTGTACCAGGACGTTAAGAAAAGCCTCATTCACGGCCTAAAAAATGCCATTGTAGCCAATGTCCACCTAACCACAGATGTGTGGACAAACGGGAGTGGGCTAACTAAAGATTATATGAGTGTGACAGCTCACTGATTTACCTTTAGCAGCAGCAGCAGTACTATCTAGCAAACATCGCCAGCTCATTCAAAGGCAGGCTACTTTGTGTATCACCAGCTTTATTAAGAGGCATACCACTGACAACCTCTTTGAGAAATTAAGGGATATGATAGCGACATGGCTTAACCCACTTGGACTATCCTCAGGATTTGTAATTTCGGTTAAGGCCAAAACTATCATGAAAGCATTACAGCTAGGTGAATTCCAACACATCCCCTGTTTTGCTCACACAATAAACCTGGTGATTCAGCATTTTTTTTTTAAAAGACAGGGGTGTGCAAGAGATGAGGTCTGTGGCCTGAAAGATTGTGGAGCATTTTGGGCATTCCTCAATAGCATGCAGGAGATTGCAGCAGCTGCAAGAAGATTTTAATCTGCCCTTCCATCAACTGAAGCAAGAGCTGATGACAAGGTGGAACTCCACCCTTCATATGCTTCAGCGGATGGAGGAGCAGCAGAAAGCCATTCATAGCTATACAACAAGCCATGACTTTGGTAGAGGAGGGGGTGGTATGTACCTCAGCCCAGTACACTGGAAATTACTTTCTGTCTTGTGCAAGGTGCTTCAACCCTTCGAAGTATCCACCTGTGAAGTCCGTTCCGACACTGCTATCTTAAGCCAGGTGGTTCCCCTAATTAGGCTTTTAGAAAAACAACTGGATTTGAAGGAGATAAAACAAGGCAAATCTGCAAAATATGCTGGACTTGTAGATCAAGCCCTTTTTTTGCTAAGCGAGTATACAAGGGTTGACAATATCTTGAAATCGGATCACTACAGTTTGGCAACCGTGCTTGATCCTAGGTTCAAGTCGTATACTTTGTCTTTCTTTCCAAATTACACATATTTTAAGAGATGTAAAGAGCTCCTGGTGAGCAAGTTGGCAGTGATGTCTCCTCCTTCAGTTTCTTCCGAAACAGCCAGGAAAAAACTTTGTTTTCCTAAAAGACCTAGTGGGGATGCAGAGCAGTCCAAAGACTATTTTGACATCTGGTTGGGTCTAGATTAATTTCCCAGTAGTGACACCTCAGTAGTAACTCCATCAGCAGTTTCCCAGTAGTAACTCCATCTGAGAACGGTCACCGTTCAAAGAATGGTGGAGGACTACTTTCACAACACCATAAAAGTAGGAATGTCACAAAGTCCCTTGGCATACTGGAAGGAAAAAAAAGTCAATATGGAGGCCCTTGTACAAACTGGCTTTATATTACTTAAGCTGTCTACCCTCCAGTGTGTACTCAGAGGAAGTTTTCAGCACAGCTGGAAACCTTGTGAGTGAATGGAGTAGGAGTCTACTTCCTCAAAATGTGGAAACGATAATGTTTATCAAAATGAACTGGAAATTCCACTTGGAAGACCTGTCCCAGCAATTAAATCGAAATACAGAGATATCTGTAATGGGGGATTCCAGCAGGGAGGAATTAATATTGTATGGTGAAGAACAGGATGTACACACTGATGAGGATGGCAGTGGCGATGACATCTTGTAGACACTGTAGAGCTGTTGCTTTAAGGCAATTGATAACTTGTTTTTTGGGGGCCCAAACAAACCAATCATTTCAACCACAAGTGTGGCAGTCCTTGTCCCTGAAATGATTGGTTTGTTAAAGTGTGCATATCCTATTTAATATCCAACATAAGGATGGGTGGGAGGTCCCAAGGACAAATCCATCTTGCGCCACCATTCATTTATCCCACTGCTGTGAAGCAGTATCATAGATATGCTACAAACTGCCGACTGTTTGTGCCGCTGCTCTGTCGCCTAGTTGTAAGTTACCAGCTAGCTGGCTGCAGTCTTTGACCTAAAGTGTCTGAACACACCATTGTGAGCATTAAGGTGGTCAACATTGTCTGCAAATGACTGGAAATTAATGTTATTGAAGCTAATAATACTCTAGGGCCAAAAAAAAAACCGCAAAAATTATGTGATTTTGGCATTTTTTGACAATTTTGGAAAGAAATCCAAATTCCATCACGGCTGTTTGGCAAATCCAAATTCTACCGATGAATCTAAATCCAAATCTTTGGGGCTGGCGCACATCTCTAGTTTGTGTTTACATACATATATAACTTGATTTCATGCAGCAAATTGAAAAATGTAAATATGCACTGCTCAAAAAAATAAAGGGAACACTAAAATAAAACATCCTAGATCTGAATTAATGAAATATTCTTATTAAATACTTTGTTCTTTACATAGTTGAATGTGCTGACAACAAAATCACACAAAAATAATCAATGGAAATCAAATTTATTAACCCACGGAGGTCTGGATTTGGAGTCACACTCAAAATTAAAGTGGAAAAACACACTACAGGCTGATCCAACTTTGATGTAATGTCCTTAAAACAAGTCAAAATGAGGCTCAGTCATGTGTGTGGCCTCCACGTGCCTGTATGACCTCCCTACAACCCACACAAGTGGCTCAGGTAGTGTAGCTCATCCAGGATGGCACATCAATGTGAGCTGCGGCAAGAAGGTTTGCTGTGTCTGTCAGCGTAGTGTCCAGAGCATGGAGGCGCTACCAGGAGACACGCCAGTACATCAGAAGACGTGGAGGAGGCCGTAGGAGGGCAACAACCCAGCAGCAGGACCGCTACCTCCGCCTTTGTGCAAGGAGGAACAGGAGGAGCACTGCCAGAGCCCTGCAAAATGACCTCCAGCAAGCCACAAATGTGCATGTGTCTACTCAAACGATCAGAAACAGACTCCATGAGGGTGGTATGAGGGCCCAACGTCCACAGGTGGGGGTTGTGCTTACAGGCCAACACCGTGCAGGACGTTTGGCATTTTCCAGAGAACACAAAGATTGACAAATTCGCCACTGGCGCCCTGTGATTTTCACAGATGAAAGCAGGTTCTCACTGAGCACATGTGACAGACGTGACAGAGTCTGGAGACGCCAAGGAGAATGTTCTGCTGCCTGCAACATCCTCCAGAATGACCGGTTTGGCAGTGGGTCATTAATGGTGTGGGGTGGCATTTCTTTGGGGGGCCGCACAGCCCTCCATGTGCTCACCAGAGGTAGCCTGACTGCCATTAGGTACCGAGATGAGATCCTCAGACTCCTTGTGAGACCATATATTCTGGTGCGGTTGGCCCTGGGTTCCTCCTGATGCAAGACAATGCTAGACTTCATGTGGCTGGAGTGTGTCAGTAGTTCCTGCAAGACGAAGGCATTGATGCTATGGACTGGCCCGCCCGTTCCCCAGACCTGAATCCAATAAGCACATCTGGGACATCATGTCTCGCTCCATCCACCAACGCCACGTTGCACCACAGACTGTCCAGGAGTTGGCGGATGCTTTAGTCCAGGTCTTGGAGGAGATCCCTCAGGAGACCAACCATCCACCACCCCATCAGGAGCATGACCAGGTGTTGTAGGGAGGTCATACAGGCACGTGGAGGCCACACACATGACGGAGCCTCATTTTGACTTGTTTTAAGGACATTACATCAAAGTTGGATCAGCCTGTAGTGTGTTTTTCCACTTTAATTTTGAGTGTGACTCCAAATGCAGACCTCCATGGGTTAATAAATTTGATTTCCATTGATAATTTTTGTGTGATTTTGTTGTCAGCACATTCAACTATGTAAAGAACAAAGTATTTAATAAGAATATTTCCTTCATTCAGATCTAGGATGTGTTATTTTAGTGTTCCCTTTATTTTTTTGAGCAGTGTATATATTGTTCTATTGTACTGTTTTGCACACTGTGGCTTTGGCCATTATTTATGAGTGGTGGTTCTGCAACTGTCAGTTAGGTATCTTCTTCTGCCTCTCATGATGATGCAAGACCTTTTCACTCAGAGTCTAGAAGAGGAGTAAATAAAATATAAAAACCACTGAGTCAGTAGAGCAAACTGTGCGATCAGTAACAGAAATGACACAAATACCTGAGAAGAGTCTGTGTGTCCACATGTGCTCTGTGTGATCCTGACCTTTCTGATACTGTACTTGCCGAGAGGCCACCTTCCGCCATTTATGTTCCCTCAGGAAATGTGGAGATGAGCAGTAGAAATACAGCTGATTAGAGAAATTGAGGATGCCACTGTGAAAGTGCAAGAGGATGAGGGGGATATTTGTGTATCTGATTCCAGCAGTTATGATAAGTCAGGCAACAGTGGAAGCATCTCTTGGCCATGATAAGAAGAAGGCCATTGCCACACCTAGGCAAAGGACCAAAAATCCAACACTTACAGTTTGTGTGGAATTAGGTTTACCCAAATCCTGACACTAACTGTCAAGCCATCTGTAGTGTTTGTAAAACAAGAGTAAGCAGAGGTAGGGACAGTAACCATCAAGGAACCTCCTTCCTGTTACAACATTTGCAGCAAACTCATGAAAATGTTTTGTCAACATCAGAAACCTGTGCTTAAAAATACAACAACATGCAGTCCAGCATCAGCTGACTCCCTACTCTCAGCTAGATCCCAGCACCTGCAATCTCCACCGCCAACACCTTCATCCTCAATATCCTCAGTAATGATCAGAGGTAGACCTGCATCCAAATTTGATAAGGCTAGGTGACTCCTCCCCTATCTAGGATTCCTCACAGGAATCCTTGAGCGTTAGGCCTGCTGTTGCTGCTGGGGATGAAACTTCATCCCAGAATGGAATCCTTTGTAAGGGGAAGCAAGTATGACAGCTGTCACCAAGTCACAGAGCGGCTCACTGATGCCAAAGGGATGCCAAAGCAATATGGTTTTCCCTTCTTGGACTCTTCTCAGGATTTAGGATTTCTGATAATGCCACAAATATTTAGTGATGAGCGGGTTCGGTTTCCGAGAAACCGAACCCCCCCGAACTTCACCCTTTTTACACGGGTCCGAGCCATACTGCTGTCACTGGCCATCAGGGTCTGTTAGGGTCAATCAGGGCAGTGTCAGAAGTGGAACGTCCATCACAGTGCTGTCACTCAGTGGCCATCAGGGTGTGTCAGAGTCAATCAGGCTGTGTCAGTGCGTCCATCACATTGCTATCAGTTTGTGTCAGGTAGTGATGAGCGGGTTCGGTTCCTCGGAATCCGAACCCGCCCGAACTTCACCTTTTTTTTACACGGGTCCAAGCGACTCGGATCCTCCCGCCTTGCTCGGTTAACCCGAGCGCGCCCGAACGTCATCATCCCGCTGTCGGATTCTCGCAAGATTCGGATTCTATATAAGCAGCCGCGCGTCGCCGCCATTTTCAATCGTGCATTGAGATTGATAGGGAGAGGACGTGGCTGGCATCCTCTCCGTACTAATACGAGACAGTTGATCTGATTGCTTGTTTATTATTTTACTATAATTGTGGGGAGGATTGGGGAGCAGCTGTTAGGAGGAGTACAGTGCAGAGTTTTGCTGATAAGTGACCACCAGTTTTTTATCCGTTCTCTGCCTGAAAAAAACGCTCCATACCATATCTGTGCTCAGTGTGCTGCATGATATATCTGTGCTGATTGCTCACACTGCTTAATTGTGGGGACCGGGGAGCAGCTATAGCAGGAGTACAGTGCACAGTTTTGCTGACAGTGACCACCAGTATACGTTTGTCTGCCTGAAAAACACTCCTGTGGCTTTTTTTTTATACTAGTAGTTTAGCAGTTTGCTGACAGTGTCCATCAGGTCCATTATACTGTATATAGCAGTACGGTAGGCCACTGCTGTACCTACCTCTGTGTCGTCACTCGTCATCCATTAAGTATACTATCCATCCATCTACATTGTATACCTGTGGTGGCTTTTTTTTATACTAGTAGTTTAGCAGTTTGCTGACAGTGTCCACCAGGTCCATTATACTGTATATAGCAGTATGGTAGGCCACTGCTGTACCTACCTCTGTGTCGTCACTCGTCATCCATTAAGTATACTATCCATCCATCTACATTGTATACCTGTGGTTGCTTTTTTTTATACTAGTAGTTTAGCAGTTTGCTGACAGTGTCCACCAGGTCCATTATACTGTATATAGCAGTACGGTAGGCCACTGCTGTACCTACCTCTGTGTCGTCACTCGTCATCCATTAAGTATACTATCCATCCATCTACATTGTATACCTGTGGTGGCTTTTTTTTTTATACTAGTAGTTTAGCAGTTTGCTGACAGTGTCCACCAGGTCCATTATACTGTATATAGCAGTACGGTAGGCCACTGCTGTACCTACCTCTGTGTCGTCACTCGTCATCCATTAAGTATACTATCCATCCATCTACATTGTATACCTGTGGTGGCTTTTTTTTATACTAGTAGATTAGCAGTTTGCTGACAGTGTCCACCAGGTCCATTATACTGTATATAGCAGTACGGTAGGCCACTTCTGTACATACCTCTGTGTCATCACTCGTCATCCATTAAGTATACTATCCATCCATCTACATTGTATACCTGTGGTGGCTTTTTTTCTTTATACTAGTAGTTTAGCAGTTTGCTGACAGTGTCCACCAGGTCCATTATACTGTATATAGCAGTACGGTAGGCCACTGCTGTACCTACCTCTGTGTCGTCACTCGTCATCCATTAAGTATACTATCCATCCATCTACATTGTATACCTGTGGTGCCTTTTAGTTGTGCGCATTAAAATATGGAGAACAAAAATGTGGAGGTTAAAAAAATAGGGAAAGATCAAGATCCACTTCCACCTCGTGCTGAAGCTGCTGCCACTAGTCATGGCCGAGACGATGAAATGCCATCAACGTCGTCTGCCAAGGCCGATGCCCAATGTCATAGTACAGAGCATGTAAAATCCAAAAAACAAAAGTTCAGTAAAATGACCCAAAAATCAAAATTAAAAGCGTCTGAGGAGAAGCGTAAACTTGCCAATATGCCATTTACGACACGGAGTGTCAAGGAACGGCTGAGGCCCTGGCCTATGTTCATGGCTAATGGTTCAGCTTCACATGAAAAAGTACAGCAAAGAACTGTGCGTTCTTCTAAATCACAAATCCCCAAGGAGAGTCCAATTATGTCGGTTGCGATGCCTGACCTTCCCAACACTGGACGGGAAGAGCTTGCGCCTTCCACCATTTGCACGCCCCCTGCAAGTGCTGGAAGGAGCACCCGCAGTCCAGTTCCTGATAGTCAAATTGAAGATGTCAGTGTTGAAGTACACCAGGATGAGGATATGGGTATTGCTGGCGCTGGGGAGGAAATTGACAAGGAGGATTCTGATGGTGAGGTGGTTTGTTTAAGTCAGGCACCCGGGGAGACACCTGTTGTCCGTGGGACGAATATGGCCATTGACATGCCTGGTCAAAATACAAAAAAAATCATCTCTTCGGTGTGGAATTATTTCAACACAAATGCGGACAACAGGTGTCAAGCCGTGTGTTGCCTTTGTCAAGCTGTAATTAGTAGGGGTAAGGACATTAACCACCTCGGAACATCCTCCCTTATACGTCACCTGCAGCGCATTCATCATGTCAGTGACAAGTTCAAAAACTTTGGGCGACAGCGGAAGCAGTCCACTGACCAGTAAATCACTTCCTCTTGTAACCAAGCTCCTGCAAACCACACCACCAACTCCCTCAGTGTCAATTTCCTCCTTACCCAGGAAAGCCAATAGTCCTGCAGGCCATGTCACTGGCAAGTCTGACGAGTCCTTTCCTGCCTGGGATTCCTCCGATGCATCCTTGAGTGTAACACCTACTGCTGCTGGCGCTGCTGTTGTTGCTGCTGAGAGTCGATCGTCATCCCAGAGGGGAAGTCGGAAGACCACTTGTAGTACTTCCAGTAAGCAATTGACTGTACAACAGTCCTTTGCAAGGAAGATGAAATATCACAGCAGTCATCCTGCTGCAAAGCGGATAACTGAGGCCTTGGCAGCCTAGGCGGTGAGAAACGTGGTTGCGGTATCCATCGTTAATTCAGAGCCAACTATAGACTTGATTGAGGTACTGTGTCCCCGGTACCAAATACCATCTAGGTTCCATTTCTCTAGGCAGGCGATACCGAAAATGTACACAGACCTCAGAAAAAGACTCACCAGTGTCCTAAAAAATGCAGTTGTACCCAATGTCCACTTAACCATGGACATGTGGACAAGTGGAGCAGGGCAGACTCAGGACTATATGACTGTGACAGCCCACTGGGTAGATGTATTGCCTCCCGCAGCAAGAACAGCAGCGGCGGCACCAGTAGCAGCATCTCGCAAACGCCAACTCGTTCCTAGGCAGGCTACGCTTTGTATCACCGCTTTCCAGAATACGCACACAGCTGAAAACCTCTTACGGCAACTGAGGAAGATCATCGCAGAATGGCTTACCCCAATTGGACTCTCCTGGGGATTTGTGACATCGGACAACGCCAGCAATATTGTGCGTGCATTACATCTGGGCAAATTCCAGCACGTCCCATGTTTTGCACATACCTTGAATTTGATTGTGCAGAGTTATTTAAAAAACAACAGGGGCATGCGAGAGATGCTGTCGGTGGCCAGAAGAATTGCGGGCCACTTTCGGCGTTCAGGCACCGTGTACAGAAGACTGGAGCACCACCAAAAATACCTGAACCTGCCCTGCCATCATCTGAAGCAAGAGGTGGTAACGAGGTGGAATTCAACCCTCTATATGCTTCAGAGGATGGAGGAGCAGCAAAAGGCCATTCAAGCCTATACATCTGGCCACGATATAGGCAAAGGACGTGGAATGCACCTGTCTCAAGCGCAGTGGAGAATGATTTCAACGTTGTGCAAGGTTCTGCAACCCTTTGAACTTGCCACACGTGAAGTCAGTTCAGACACTGCCAGCCTGAGTCAGGTCATTCCCCTCATCAGGCTTTTGCAGAAGAAGCTGGAGAGATTGAAGGAGGAGCTAAAACAGAGCGATTCCGCTAGGCATGTGGGACTTGTGGATGGAGCACTTAATTCGCTTAACCAGGATTCACGGGTGGTCAATCTGTTGAAATCATAGCACTACATTTTGGCCACCGTGCTCGATCCTAGATTTAAAACCTACGTTGTATCTCTCTTTCCAGCAGACACAGGTCTGCAGGGGTTCAAAGACCTGCTGGTGAGAAAGTTGTCAAGTCAAGCGGAACGTGACCCGTCAACAGCTCCTCCTTCACATTCTCCCGCAACTGGGGGTGCAACGAAAAGGCTAAGAATTCCAAACCCACCCGCTGGCGGTGATGCAGGGCAGTCTGGAGCGAGTGCTGACATCCGGTCCGGACTGAAGGAGCTGCCAACGATTACTGACATGTCGTCTACTGTCACTGCATATGATTCTCTCACCATTGAAAGAATGGTGGAGCATTATATGAGTGACCGCATCCAAGTAGGCACGTCAGACAGTCCGTACGTATACTGGCAGGAAAAAGAGGCAATTTGGAGGCCCTTGCACAAACTGGCTTTAGTCTACCTAAGTTGCCCTCCCTCCAGTATGTACTCCGAAAGAGTGTTTAGTGCAGCCGCTCACCTTGTCAGCAATCGGCGTACGAGATTACTTCCAGAAAATGTGGAGAAGATGATGTTCATTAAAATTAATTATAATCAATTCCTCCGTGGAGACATTCACCAGCAGCAATTGCCTCCAGAAAGTACACGGGGACCTGAGATGGTGGATTCCAATGGGGACGAATTAATAATCTGTGAGGAGGAAGATGTACTCAGTGAAAGGGGTGATGAATCGGACGATGATGATGAGGTGGACATCTTGCCTCTGTAGTGCCAGTTTGTGCAAGGAGAGATTGATTGCTTCTTTTTTGGTGGAGGCTCAAACCAACCAGTCATTTCAGTCACAGTCGTGTGGCAGACCCTGTCGCTGAAATGATGGGTTCGTTAAAGTGTGCATGTCCTGTTTATACAACATAAGGGTGGGTGGGAGGGCCCAAGGACAATTCCATCTTGCACCTCTTTTTTCTTTCATTTTTCTTTGCATCATGTGCTGTTTGGGGACAATTTTTTTGAAGTGCCATCCTGTCTGACACTGCAGTGCCACTCCTAGATGGGCCAGGTGTTTGTGTCGGCCACTTGGGTCGCTTATCTTAGTCACACATCTACCTCATTCCGCCTCTTTATTTCTTTGCATCATGTGCTGTTTGGGGACTATTTTTTTGAAGTGCCATCCTGTCTGACACTGCAGTGCCACTCCTAGATGGGCCAGGTGTTTGTGTCGGCCACTTGGGTCGCTTATCTTAGTCACACAGCTACCTCATTGCGCCTCTTTTTTACTTTGCATCATGTGCTGTTTGGGGACTATTTTTTTGAAGTGCCATCCTGTCTGACACTGCAGTGCCACTCCTAGATGGGCCAGGTGTTTGTGTCGGCCACTTGGGTCGCTTATCTTAGTCACACAGCTACCTCATTGCACCTCTTTTTTTCTTTGCATCATGTGCTGTTTGGGGACTATTTTTTTGAAGTGCCATCCTGTCTGACACTGCAGTGCCACTCCTAGATGGGCCAGGTGTTTGTGTCAGCCACTTGGGTCGCTTATCTTAGTCACACAGCTACCTCATTGCGCCTCTTTTTTTCTTTGCATCATGTGCTGTTTGGGGACTATTTTTTTGAAGTGCCATCCTGTCTGACACTGCAGTGCCACTCCTAGATGGGCCAGGTGTTTGTGTCGGCCACTTGGGTCGCTTATCTTAGTCACACAGCTACCTCATTGCGCCTCTTTTTTTCTTTGCATCATGTGCTGTTTGGGGACTATTTTTTTGAAGTGCCATCCTGTCTGACACTGCAGTGCCACTCCTAGATGGGCCAGGTGTTTGTGTCGGCCACTTGGGTCGCTTAGCTTAGTCACACAGCTACCTCATTGCGCCTCTTTTTTTCTTTGCATCATGTGCTGTTTGGGGACTATTTTTTTGAAGTGCCATCCTGTCTGACACTGCAGTGCCACTCCTAGATGGGCCAGGTGTTTGTGTCGGCCACTTGGGTCGCTTAGCTTAGCCATCCAGCGACTTCGGTGCAAATTTTAGGACTAAAAATAATATTGTGAGGTGTGAGGTGTTCAGAATAGACTGAAAAAGACTGGAAATTATGGTTATTGAGGTTAATAATACTTTGGGATCAAAATGACCCCCAAATTCTATGATTTAAGCTGTTTTTGAGGGTTTTTTGAAAAAAAACACCCGAATCCAAAACACACCCGAATCCGACAAAAAATTTTCGGTGAGGTTTTGCCAAAACGCGTCCGAATTCAAAACACGGGCGCGGAACCGAACCCAAAACCAAAACACAAAACCCGAAAAATTTCTGGTGCACATCACTACAAATATTATGAAAGCATTAAAGCCAGCTGGCTGAATTCCAACACATCCCATGTTTTGCTCACGTCACATGATCAACTTGGTTGTACAGAGTAAAATGAGAGGGGCATGCAGGAGATACTGTTTGTGGCCTGTAAAATTTCAGGGGACACCTTATTACACCTGTGTGTGCTGTGATCCTGCCAACATAGATACCGGCTGGTAATCTGAATGCTCTGCACCACTCCGTTGTATGCTCAGTGCTGTCTGTGTATCAGAAATGTGAGTACAGCTGTACTATCACTGAGCACTACAATAAATAGTATTGCTGCTTAAGTCTATGTGCCTGGCATGTCTACCATCTATTATCCTCTGATGTATAGTTACAGATGTAGCCACCTTTATCTTGACTGTTTCTCCGCCGAGACGGGCGTTTAGTCACGCTAAGGCGATAGCTGAGTTTAATCACAGGCAGGCGCGTTGAGGCGATCTAGATACTCATCATGCATTACACATCTCCACCACTGTGTGGCTAATGCTCCACTAATCCAGTACTTTCGATCGTACAGTATAGCGGCGGATTGATCTACAGCTCTGGCAATACTGTAGGCGTAACGGGAGGCGGTGGAAAAAGTATGTAGTACTGTACTGTATGTGTATGGAGACGCAACTACAGTAATTGTGTAAAAGGAAGAATGTACAGTACAATGTATAAACACCGTGCTTTTAAAATATATGAGCGTCTGAGTTCGCTAATGCATAATGGGAATGGAGGACTGGCAGGAGGCGGAGGAAAACACCGTGCTTTACAAATGCGAGCGTCCGAGTCCTCTAAGGCATAAACCAACAGCAATGGGGCGGGGGCCGGGCGCTATTTGCAGTACTTTCACACATGAAATTGGAAATCTCTCATGAGGCGTCGTGGGCTAGGGGTGAAGGCTCCCACCTCCCTCGCTGGGGGACCAGGGTTCGAGACCTGATGTGCTTTCTTTTTTTTTTTCTGTAATAATACACTGTATTATTTTATTTACATTGTAAGACAGTCAATGGAAGGATGCACACAGGTTTCACATAAATCAAAGTACATCTGCAGGAGCGATTCTTTACGCTAAATGCACCTAAACAGCGGAAATGAAATGAGTGTATTCTGACGCTACCAACTGAGCAAAACAGTACTGTAGATCTTCAGCGTTTGTGTATTGCACAGGACCTGAATTTCCTCCCTGTGCAGGCTCCCAGGGGGGAAGGGCGATGGGGGTAGGGGGGAGACGATGGAAAATACTGTGCCTTTGAAATGCAATTACATGAGCGTCCGAGTACACTACGGCATACTGTAAACCAACACCAATGGGAAGGAAGTGCCAACCTTATTTTTAATGTGTTCCCGTGACATTCACTTTAACATTTTTTTTTTTCTCTCCAATACAGTACATCCAATGGAAGGATGCACACAGGTTTCACATAAATCAAAGTACATCTGCAGGAGCGGGGCGTTTGTGTATTGCACATGACCTGCATTCCCTCCCTGTCTACTGCATGATCTGTGCAGGCTCCCATGGGGGAAGGGCAACAAGCTGGCAGGAGGCGGAGGAAAACACCGTGCTTTACAAATGCGAGCGTCCGAGTCCTCTAAGGGCATAAACCAACAGCAATGGGGCGGGGGCCGGGCGCTGTTTGCAGTACTTTCACACATGAAATTGGAAATCTCTCATGAGGCGTCGTGGGCTAGGGGTGTAGGCTCCCACCTCCCTCGCTGGGGGACCAGGACTCGAGACCTGATGTGCTTTCTTTTTTTTTTTTTTTTTTCTGTAATAATACACTGTATTATTTTATTTACATTGTAAGACAGTCAATGGAAGGATGCACACAGGTTTCACATAAATCAAAGTACATCTGCAGGAGCGATTCTTTACGCTAAATGCACCTAAACAGCGGGAATGAAATGAGTGTATTCTGACGCTACCAACTGAGCAAAACAGTACTGTAGATCTTCAGCGTTTGTGTATTGCACAGGACCTGAATTTCCTCCCTGTGCAGGCTCCCAGGGGGGAAGGGCGATGGGGGTAGGGGGGAGACGATGGAAAATACTGTGCCTTTGAAATGCAATTACATGAGCGTCCGAGTACACTACGGCATACTGTAAACCAACACCAATGGGAAGGAAGTGCCAACCTTATTTTTAATGTGTTCCCGTGACATTCACTTTAACATTTTTTTTTTTCTCTCCAATACAGTACATCCAATGGAAGGATGCACACAGGTTTCACATAAATCAAAGTACATCTGCAGGAGCGGGGCGTTTGTGTATTGCACATGACCTGCATTCCCTCCCTGTCTACTGCATGATCTGTGCAGGCTCCCATGGGGGAAGGGCAACAAGCTGGCAGGAGGCGGAGGAAAACACAGTGCTTTACAAATGCGAGCGTCCGAGTCCTCTAAGGCATAAACCAACAGCAATGGGGCGGGGGCCGGGCGCTGTTTGCAGTACTTTCACACATGAAATTGGAAATCTCTCATGAGGCGTCGTGGGCTAGGGGTGAAGGCTCCCACCTCCCTCGCTGGGGGACCAGGGTTCGAGACCTGATGTGCTTTCTTTTTTTTTTTTTTTTTTCTGTAATAATACACTGTATTATTTTATTTACATTGTAAGACAGTCAATGGAAGGATGCACACAGGTTTCACATAAATCAAAGTACATCTGCAGGAGCGATTCTTTACGCTAAATGCACCTAAACAGCGGGAATGAAATGAGTGTATTCTGACGCTACCAACTGAGCAAAACAGTACTGTAGATCTTCAGCGTTTGTGTATTGCACAGGACCTGAATTTCCTCCCTGTGCAGGCTCCCAGGGGGGAAGGGCGATGGGGGTAGGGGGGAGACGATGGAAAATACTGTGCCTTTGAAATGCAATTACATGAGCGTCCGAGTACACTACGGCATACTGTAAACCAACACCAATGGGAAGGAAGTGCCAACCTTATTTTTAATGTGTTCCCGTGACATTCACTTTAACATTTTTTTTTTTTTCTCTCCAATACAGTACATCCAATGGAAGGATGCACACAGGTTTCACATAAATCAAAGTACATCTGCAGGAGCGGGGCGTTTGTGTATTGCACATGACCTGCATTCCCTCCCTGTCTACTGCATGATCTGTGCAGGCTCCCATGGGGGAAGGGCAACAAGCTGGCAGGAGGCGGAGGAAAACACTGTGCTTTACAAATGCGAGCGTCCGAGTCCTCTAAGGGCATAAACCAACAGCAATGGGGCGGGGGCCGGGCGCTGTTTGCAGTACTTTCACACATGAAATTGGAAATCTCTCATGAGGCGTCGTGGGCTAGGGGTGAAGGCTCCCACCTCCCTCGCTGGGGGACCAGGGCTCGAGACCTGATGTGCTTTCTTTTTTTTTTTTTTTTTTCTGTAATAATACACTGTATTATTTTATTTACATTGTAAGACAGTCAATGGAAGGATGCACACAGGTTTCACATAAATCAAAGTACATCTGCAGGAGCGATTCTTTACGCTAAATGCACCTAAACAGCGGGAATGAAATGAGTGTATTCTGACGGACTGTGCATCTTCGGTATTTGTGTATTGCATAAGACCTGTGAAGGCTCCCAGGAGGGAAGGGCGTAGGGCAAGACAGTGGAAAATACTGTGGTCAAAGAAAGGGCATATTCAAAACTATGGGAAACTGTCACAAAGTACAGTAACTACAGTACTGTACGTTGAATGCCTGGAACGCACGACGTCTGAGACGCACGACGTCTGAGGCGCACGACGTCTGAGACGCTCATTGAGCATAAGGACGGTCATGGCTGCTGTACGGGACCGTCCCTATGCTCTGGGTGAGCTGCGTCTCCTCGTTCGCTGGCGGGACAGAACTCTCGCCAGCAACGAGGAGAAAGTCACAGCGTACCGGAGGGCAAGTAGGGCTATCCTCCGGACTTACAACCGGAGGAGGACAATGAGGTCTCTCCAGAGGAGATGGAGTGACCTCGTGAGGAGGACCCCAAGACGCCTGCAGGCCATAAGGGATTGTAAGTACAGTACATTACTGTAGATTACTGTACTTTAAGTTACTGTAGTTACAGGTACAGTACATTATAGCAGGGGCTGCTGTAGCAGCAGGTATCCGGTCTATACAGCACTGTACAGTATTTGTGGTAAACAAATGGTTAAACAAGGACCAAACATTAACCCGGGTCAAAAGGTCAATTTGTTTTTTGGCGTCGACCTAGATGGTGCGGCTTTTGAAATTGGTTGACACCAGTTACTGTAGGTTGACATGGTCGTTAAGTTGACATGGAAAAAGATCGACATGCGTTTTACAAAAACAATTGTTATTTTTTTAAACTTGTGTATATACAGTAGTTCTTTACAATCCACGTGGTCTACGATTGTGCAGTGTACAGTATCATGCAGTGTACAGTATATGCAATGTATCACAGTGTATCGTGCTGCGTAATTGCAGCGTGTCATGCAGTGTACATTCAGTATATGGTATTGTGCAGTGAGTGTAATGCATAGTGAATCACATCGTGCAGCAGAGCCGGCCTTAGGCATAGGCAAACTACAGTAGGCAAATGCCTAGGGCATTTGCTATGCTTAGGGGCACCAGCAGCTTCTGCTGATTAAAATGATATGCGGCATGCCTATATTTTGCGTGACTGCGGCTGTATCTGTATCTGGCTAGGGCCAGCACTGTCGTGCAGTGTACTGTATACACATGTGGTAATTGCAGTTTTTTGTGCAGTGTACATTGTATCATATTTTGCAGGGAAATGTGCAGTGTAATGTGCAGTTTGTCGTATCACGCAGTGCATACACTATGCAGTGTCGTGCAGTGCATTGTGTGGTTTAATTGCAGTGTGTCGTGCAGTGTGCAGAAATTTGTGTTTCAGATAGTACAGTGTTCTAAGGGATGTTACTTTGGCAGAAATTATTCTAAGGGATGTTACAGTGGCCTAATGTGTTCTGACGTGCATTACTCTTGCATAATGTGTTATAAGGTTCATGACTGTGGCAGATCTCTACTTTGTGACGTAATGTGGATATACTACTGCACTACTGTGACGTACAGTACAGTAACGTGAATAAGGTGCTCTACTGTGTGACACAACGTGAATCAAGGACAGTGTGTGTGTATATACTGTATATATTCTATCCCAAAAGAGATACCTACTGTATAGGCACTCAGAGACAGCAATGAAGCATTGCCGGCTTATTGTGATGATTACATACTGTATACTGTGTGTGTGTGTGTGTGTGTGTGTGTGTATATGTACAGTATGTATATATATATATATATATATATATTACTCTGTATGTACCTTAATGTATGTACAGTATAATGTATACAGTAGGTATATAATACAGTATACTGCACATACAGTCTACTGTATATACAGTAATCTGTAATTTCATAACTGTATCTGATTTCATTATTTTTGGATCTTCACAGGATATCTCCAATGATAAGAGATGTGAATAAAGAAAAGAGAGTGGAACAGGCACGGCGATGGATTGAGAGTGGTGAAACATTTGATGATGTCATTTTCACAGATGAATCGTCTATTGCCCTTGAGCGGTTCTCCAGAATGTCATTCAGGAAACGTAACCATATCTCATTAAAACCACGCCCAAAGCATCCATTGAAAGTCCATGTATGGGGAGGCATATCACGATTAGGAGCTGGTCCCCTATTATTTTTCGAAGGTACAGTACTATACTTTATTCTGTGCCTGTGTTCTGTAAAAATACATGCTGTACTGTAGAGTACATGTAACTGCACAATAAAAGGAGAAGCTTATTAATGAACAACATTTTATGATTTCTGTAGGGATCATGGATAAGAAATTTTTCCAAGAAACAATAGTAGAGGAATGTATGGTGCCATTTGTGAATAAATATTACCCAACTCACCATAGGATATTCCAAGACAATGATCCTAAACACTCCGCCTCAGCCAAATTTATGGAAGAGAAAGGTATGAATTGGGAATGCACACCACCAGAGTGAGTATTCTTTCAACAGTGTACAAGTAAAATTTTAGATAGCACTCTAGTACTGTAAATTTATTTTTTGTTTAATAAACAGTACAATGTTGTATGTTTAATTTTATCTATTTACTGTAATGTCATTAATTTTTTCTATACGCTTTTTTTATTTTTATATAGATCACCAGACATGAACCCAATCGAATTAGTGTGGGCTCAATTGAAGAGGTACATTAGGAGTGTTGCAAAGCCAACAACAAAACAGCAACTGTTGGATGGGATAAGGAAATTTTGGCTAGAAGTACTCACACCTGAACATTGTAATAATTATATAAATCACCTGTATAAAGTATTACCTGTTGTAGTCGAAAGAAATGGTCAAGCCACAAATATGTAGTTCTGTACTGTATTTTCTGTTTAAAATTTTAAATTGGTGCATTATTAAAAAACATTATAAAATTGCCTTTGTCTGATTATTGCATAAACTAATGTAGAATATTATACAGTAGTAATGTTTATTGATGTGTATGAACAGTTATTTTCAGTTTTATAAGTCCTGAATAAGAGTACTGTACATTTTGATCAGTGCAGTACATGGAATCGGATGTTGTAATATGTACTTTTTTTTACATTAATATTGATGCTTTTCCAATAAATATTCAATTTTACACTATGGTACGGTACAGTACATCAGGGTACCTGTACAATATGATACGTCATTATGGGGGAGAAATACTGTATCCACTAAATGTACAGTAAAATGTTTTTTTATTATTACAAACACACAAAGGCATCTCAGATGGAAATACAGTATGCTATACACAGCAGATAGCTTATGGTGACAGAACTTCCCTACTGTATCCCCACCCATAGTCGTGGTATATTTTAGATTGCCTAATGAGACACTCCTGCAGCATTGCCAATGATTCATGTAAAACCTGTGTGCAAACAGTATCTGTATTGAATGCAAAGTACAGTAAGAGTACAGTATTATCAGAGCCATACCTGACCAACATGATG
The DNA here is from genome assembly GCF_028390025.1 of Pseudophryne corroboree. NCBI lineage: Eukaryota > Metazoa > Chordata > Amphibia > Anura > Myobatrachidae > Pseudophryne > Pseudophryne corroboree. Next base: position 444,581,710 of record NC_086444.1, on the reverse strand, counting down.
CCCTAGGCTAGATTTTGGCTGATGCCCTCTTGCACAGATGCTACGTACTGTAGTTCCGCCTCTAACCCTGCACCCCTTTCCCAGCACCATCACCCTTTTTGGCGCTCCTGCCCCCTATAATCTAATTAAGAACAATGTGCACATTTAGTGCCAGCCCAAAACAGTGTACAGTATGTTCTTGCTGGGAAGGGGCATGGTAACACAATAATACCCGAAGATGAAATTACACAACACAGTACTGCAACTTTATTCACATTATATCATGCAGTAGGGTCTCTCTTATTCTCATTACATCATATCATAGTACCACATTACTCCTAACAGTATTGCCCCTTATTCACATTACACCCCACCACATTCATCTTTATTTACATTAGACCACAGGTTCTCAAACTCAGTCCTCAGGACCCCACACAGTGCAGGTTTTTTTCTCACAGAATCACAAGTGAAAAAATTAGCTCCACCTACTGTATGGACCTTCTAAAATGTGTCAGTTAGTAATTAATACACCTGTGCACTTGCTGGTTTACCTGCAAAACATGCACTGTGTGGGGTCCCGAGGACCGAGTTTGAGAACCACTGCATTAGACCATGCAGTAGTGCCCTTTCCTTATGTTACACCAGAAAATATTGTAGTACACCTTATACACATACTGTACAGTACAGTAATGCCACACATTAGTAATGCATTTCATATTTACATTTTCTGATTTAATTTCATAGAGCCGCAGTCACTCACAGAATATAGGCATGTACTGTAGCATCTCATTTTATTCAGCAGAAGCTGATTATTCCCGTTTGGCTAGTTTGCCGTCTCTGTACAGTACAAAAAAGTTATAGTGTCAGTGAAAAAAGCACCTCATGACAGATACTGTACACAAGCGCATGTCTAAATACTGTATACTGTAAGCAGTGACATTAAGGGGTACAGTATATGCAATTGCGGTCGAATTCCGTCAGGAATACGAAAAAATGGACACGGGATCCCCCATCTTTTTAGAACCAGCACAGGGCTCTGCGCCTGGTCCTGGTGCAAAAACTAAGGGGGACAAAAAAGCGTAGGGGTTCCCCGTATTTTTGACCGGTCCCTGCGGCCATGGCATTAAACACCCAACTAGTCACCCCCTGGCCGGGGTACCCTGGAGGAGTGGGGACCCCTTAAATCAAGGGGACCCCCCTCCAGCCACTCGATTATCTCTATCGCCCCTGTGTATTGTAGCTAGGGGATTGTGACGCTCCTTCAGCATTGCCCCGTAGCTTGCAAAATCTGTGCTGTTATTTGCTCCATACTGTAGCTGAGTGCCTCCTAGGAGCTACAGTACAGTAGGAGTCACAGGCGGTAACCATTTCAATTGAGTCTGCCCTGCTATAGAATTGTATGTGTACCGTACGGTGCATAGAACCTTTACAGTAGAAACTCTCCTGCAGCTTGGGGGACAAAAAGCATAGGGGTTCCACCTATTTTTTTAACCAGCACCGGGCTCCACTAGCTGGACAGATAATGCACAGCCGGGGGACACTTTTATACCGGTCCCTGCGGCCATGGAATTAAATACCCAACTAGTCACACCTGACCGGGGTACCCTGGAGGAGTGGGGACCCCTTAAATCAAGGGGACCCCCCCCTCCAGCCACTCGAATATCCCTATCGCCCCTGTGTATTGTAGCTAGGGGATTGTGACGCTCCTTCAGCATTGCCCCATAGCCTGCAAAATCTGTGCTGTTATTTGCTCCATACTGTAGCTGAGTGCTTCCTAGGAGCTACAGTACAGTAGGAGTCACAGGCGGTAGCCATTTTAATTGAGTCTGCCCTGCTATAGAATTGTATGTGTACCGTACGGTGCATAGAACTTTTACAGTAGAAACTCTCCTGCAACTTTGGCCTGCTTTATGTAAAACTTGTGGTTTGTCAGCTTGCTATGCGATCAAGTCCGGTGTAACGTACTGTAATGTGCATAGACCTTGCTTACAGTATCTCTGTTTGCTAGGGGATTGTGACGCTCCTTCAGCATCGCCCCGTAGCCTGCACAACTTATGCCATTTCTCATTCCATACCCGACTGCTGCCTGCCACGAGGTGGGGGTTCAGGGGTAGTGGTCACTTTGACAGTGTGCTACAGTATGCGATTGAGTCCGGTGTACCGTAATATGCAATCCTACAGTATAGTAACTTATCCCCATCGCCCCTGTGTATTTTGGCTAGGGGATTGTGACGTTACTTCAGCATTGCCCCATAGCCTGCAAAAGGGTTCAGGGGCGGCGGCCATTTTGCCAGTGTGCTATGCGATCGAGTCCGGTTACCATAATGTGCATACTGCTGTATGTATTTTAGCTAGGGGATTGTGACGCTCCTTCAGCATTGCCCCATAGTCTGTACAATTTGGACTATTACTTGCTCCGTAGCCTAGGGCCTCTGTGGGGCAAGGAGTCATACTGTAGGTGGTAGCCATTTCTATTGAGTCTGCCCAGCTACAGAATTGTATGTGTACTGTACGGAGCATAGAACCTTAACATTAGAACCACTCATGCAGCTTTGCCCTGGTTTACTGTATGTGAATAAAAAAAATAATAAAGTGTATGAAAAAAAACTAACATGCATTCGTACTGTACTGTACATGGAATCGAACCCGGGACTCTGAGTATAGGAAGCGAAACACTTCACCACTTCACCGCAGACAAATGTATAAATCCATTGGTTTTGATTATGCTGTAATGGCTACGGGATTAGAACGATAACATACAGTACTGTACAAAATTCCGAATCTTGAGAGGCAATAGTGAACTTCTAACACACATCCATTTGCGACAGTGTACACTACTGGTTTTATGTTTTGCCTGCGGGACTTGGACGCTCACATACAGTATTCATAAAGTATTGTAGATGGATCATATACTGTATGCTGTACTATTTGCGTCTGTGTCGTATATACAGTACTGTATTAAATAATGCAGCGTAATGAGTATTTACTGTATGCAGCGCAATGAGACGCCTTAGTAAAGTAGTCCTTATTATGTATTCCAGTATTGTATTTTACGGGAGACCACACGCATGCGCAGTGGTGATTGTAAAAAGCGACATCTGGTGGCTGATCGCAGGTATTACACGTAAAGGTAACGCCAAACGCCATGTCTGCCTCGGGGCGATTAGGTACGCCTCTCTGTGACTAGGCGCGCCTCCCTACGCTGCATACGCTCTATCGGGACAAACGCCTCAGCCAGTCAAGATAAAGGTGGCTACATCTGTATGACATTTATTATACACATATCAACAAAATGTTGGTTTTGAAAGCAGGATTTTATTTACAAAACTAGTGTTGATAGTAGATTGTTATAATGAAAAAAAAGTCTAAAACCTTAAACCATGCTAAAACAATGACAGTAATGCTGTAATAGGCTGTCACAGCGGAACCCTGGAAATAAAATTACTGATTTGGTGGAAAACAAATTCAGCTGCTATGTCTTTAGTGTCCGGTACCAGGTGCATGGTGGATTTCTTGTGGCAGTTCTTGTTATATTTTAAGAATCATTTCCATGAGTAATGTAAACATATGTATCCTGGCCCTCATTCCGAGTTGTTCGCTCGCAAGCTGCTTTTAGCAGATTTACTCATGCTAAGCCGCCGCCTACTGGGAGTGAATCTTAGCTTCTTAAAATTGCGAACGACGTATTCGCAATATTGCGATTAGACCTCTCTTAGCAGTTTCTGAGTAGCTCCAGACTTACTCGGCATCTGCGATCAGTTCAGTGCTTGTCGTTCCTGGTTTGACATCACAAACACACCCAGCGTTCGCCCAGACACTTCCCCGTTTCTCCGGCCACTCCCGCGTTTTTCCCAGAAACGGTAGCGTTTTTTCACACACTCCCATAAAACGGCCAGTTTCCGCCCAGTAACACCCACTACCTGTCAATCACATTACGATCACCAGAACGAAGAAAAAGCCGTGAGTAAAATTCCTAACTGCATAGCAAATTTACTTGGCGCAGTCGCACTGTGGACATTGCGCATGCACACTAAGCGGAAAATCGCTGCGATGCGAAAAAATGTACCGAGCGAACAACTCGGAATGACCACCCCTGTTTCAATGTACACTACTTATGTATATTGAATGTGTGCCTAATTCAGATATGATCACTGGGCTGCGTTTTTTGCTGCCCTGCGAATAGATAGTCGCTGCCTACAGGGGGAGGGTGAAATCGCTATGCATGTGTGCGAACGCATGTGTAGCAGAGCTGCACAAAAACTAGTTTGCAGGAATCTATGACCTGTAAACTGGATTTATTCTAGGGAACGGATTGCCACCAAGCAACAGCAGGTGGGTAGGAAGCAAGCCTTCCCGGATTTTGCTGAGGCAGAGGGGAGTGAATAAAAAGAAATTCACTCCCCCTGCCTATAAAATGGATCAGGTGCACGTGCACGTGCACGTTAGATCACGTGCATGCTCGCGCTACGTGCACATGCACACCGGGTCTGCTGATCAGATTTTTCTGGAAGCTCGCAGGTGGCAAACCCTTTCCCTACAGAGATAGTAGAGAAGAACGGTAAGTATTGGCCTGACTATTGACGCATTACTGAGTGTGTCTATCAGGACCGAAGGTAGCAAAGGACACAGTTACTACCATGTATGCAAACAAGAAACAAATGTTTATTAAACTTGAAATGCAAGCTAAAGGACTGAGATTGGATGTTTTTTCAAACTGGAAGGTAGAAGAACTGTGGAGACATCGTTGGCTTTAAACTGCATGAAGTAGTCCCAATGCTGGGAAGTGAAAGTTACTTCTGCTCGTTACTGGTAGCTGGTTGAGGCTTCTTTTGACCCTTCGTTGCGCCTTTGGGAGCAATAAAGAAGAAAGATATTAGCAGGGCCAGCTCCAGGCCTACTAGTACCCTGAGTGAGAAAATGTAGACGCGCCTGGAAAAGTGGGCGTGATCTCCTGGAAAAGTGGGCGTGGCCTCGTAACTTCATATCATCAAACTATAAATAAATATATTTTCATACCCCCTCTACGCACACAATTAGCAGCCTTACACATAACAGCCACAGTAGTGTTTCTTACACATAATGTCTCTAGTATAGTGTCAGATACACATAATGTTTCCAGTATAGTGCCAGATACACATAATGTGCAGTGCCAGATAGACATGACATGCCCCGCAGCAGTGCCAGCTACACATGACATGCCCCGCAGCAGTGCCAGCTACACATGACATGCCCCGCAGCAGTGCCAGCTACACATGACATGCCCCACAGCAGTGCCAGCTACACATGACATGCCCCCCAGCAGTGCCAGCTACACATGACATGCCCCACAGCAGTGCCAGCTACACATGACATGCCCCCCAGCAGTGCCAGCTACACATGACATGCACCCTAGCAGTGCCAGCTACACATGACATGCCCCCCAGCAGTGCAAGCTACACGTGACATGCCCCCCAGCAGTGCCAGCTACACGTGACATGCCCCCAAGCAGTGCCAGCTACACATGACTCATTGTAAGGGAGCTTGTATTTCAAAGTGTAGCTTGGATTTGTAAGTGTATGTGAGTTGGAATCAGCAGAAGCAGGAGCTGGAAGCCAAAAAAAGGAGGTGCAGTGAGCTGGAGCAACTGCTAAGTGGAGTATCGGTGCCGCAGGAGAGGTCCCACTCAGAGGGGGCATTGGAGTACTACGGCTGCATAAAAGCGAAGGACCAAGGACCGCACAAAGATAGATAAGTATAAGCCAGCTTAATTATTGTATAAGTGAGTGTTTGCCCAGATTGTTTGTCTTCTACTTATTCTTTTTGCTTCTTTTTCTTTGAGAGTAACAGGGAGTTAGACCTTACAAACAATATGGGAGGTGCTGTGATTGGGGACCTCACTCAGCGCATGTCGTGCATGATGTATGCACACCTGGAGCTACCGGCCCAGTGTGATTACATCTGCACAAGGTGTGTGCGAACGGTTGCCCTAGAAGCCCAGGTAACTGATCTAGAGCAAACAGTTACGTGACTGAGGGAGATTCACAATCTCAAGCGAAGTTTAGACAGAACGGTGGAGGAGTTGCGGGAGGGTCACTGGTAGAAGAGGATGATGATCAGGTAGCCAGTTGGGTCACAGTTAGAAGGAAGAAAAAGAGGAGGATGCTCGACATCTCCGAACTATCAAACCCGAACAAATTTGCCCGACTGGACGAGGAATCGGAGGATGATAGTGAAGAAATGACTGTGCTGGAGGAGACTGCTCCCTCTAGCATCCAGAGGAGCGGTCCCTCTGGCGCAGTAGGGATAAAAGATAGTGAGGTATGTGGTAGGGGATTCTATCATCAGGAAGGCAGATAGGGCAATCTGCTACCGGGACCGTGATCGCCGTACAGTCTGTTGTCTCCCGGGTGCTCGGGTATGGCACATCGCAGACCGGGTAGATAGATTGTTGGGAGGGGCTGGGAAAGACTCGGCTGTCCTGGTGCACGTTGGCACCAATGACAAAGTTAGCGGAAGGTGGGATGTCCTTAAGAAAGACTCTGAAATATTACCCGTGCCACGCGCTAGTCCAGGGAGGCAGAGGGAGATTAGGGAGGTAAATGTGTGGCTTAGGGATTGGTGCAGGAAAGAGGGGTTTGTGTTTCTGGAACACTGGGCGGACTTCTCAGTCAGGCGCCATCTCTTTTATCGTGATGGATAGCACCTGACTGAGGAGGGGGCAGCGATGCTGGGGGGAAGGATGGTTAGAAGGTTGGAGGAGATTTTAAACTAGGAGCCTGGGGGTAGGGTTTAGCTAGAAACTACGGGTCATGCAGTGAGAATAGTTGGGATGGCGGTTGTAAACGAAATGGGGGAGAAGTTGGGTGGAGGGTAAGAGCAGGTGGTAAGGTTACTAAAATGGGTACTAAAAGAAATTTTACCAAAGCACTAACCAATGACGATTACAGGTCATCATTGCTACATAAGCTGAAAGATGTCCCTAACGCAAGGGAAAATACTTATCTTAGTTGTATGTATATAAACGCTAGAAGCCTAACTGGTAAAAAGGGCGAACTAGAAATACTTGCAGCAAGCAAACAGTATGATATTATAGGCATTACTGAAACTTGGTGGGATGAATCTCATGATTGGATAGTCAATCTAGAGGGCTATACACTGTTTAGGAGAGACAGACTTAATAAAAAGGGTGGAGGGGTGTGTCTTTACGTAAAGCCATTTTTAAAACCTGATATACAGGAAGATATTCAGGAGGGGACTGTAGACACTGTCGAGACATTATGGGGAGAAATTTCATGCGGGGAAAAAGGAATAAAAAAAGTTAGTATTGGGTGTATGCTATAGGCCGCCTGGTATTAATGTATCTGATGAGGAATTGTCACTAAAGCAAATTGAAAGAGCAGCAGGAGTAGGAGACATAGTAGTGATGGGAGATTTTAACTATCCAGAGATAAACTGGAAAAACGATTCATGTGATACTGCTAGGGGCAATATGTTTTTAAACACACTTAATGATAACTACTTAGTTCAACTAATTGAGGAACCAATTAGGTACAATGCAATCTTAGACCTGGGGGTAAATTTACTAAGATGGGAGTTCTATTTAAGATGGGATGTTGCCCATAGCAACCAATCAGATTTTTCTTCTCATTTATCTAGCACCTTCTAGAAGATAATACCTGGAATCTGATTGGTTGCTATGGGCAACATCCCATCTTAGTAAATGTACCCCCCAGTATTAACAAACAATGGGGATGTGGTATCAGGTATTATAGTAGGGGAACCCATAGGAAACAGCGACTACAATATGGTCACATTCAATATCAATTTTCATAAAAAGCCCTATACTGGCTCAACTAGGACTCTAAACTTTAGCAAAGCGAATTTTGAAAAGATGAGGGTATTTTTCAGGGATATTGAATGGGAAGGTTTGTTTTTAGGAAAAAATACTACAGAGAAATGGGAGGTACTAAAATTCCTGCTAGCTAAAAATACTCTAAAATTTATTCCTACGAGCAGCAAAAAAAGGAATAAAAATCATAAACCAATGTGGCTTAACAAAAAGATAAAGGAACTTATGGGCAAGAAAAGGCGAGCATTTAAAAAATACAAATCTGACGGGAAGCAGAGTCATTTCAGCACTATAAGGAATGTAACAAAATTTGCAAAAAGGAAATAAGAGCGGCTAAAGTAGAAACTGAAAAAATAGTAGCAAAGGAAAGCAAAGCAAATCCCCAAAAATTCTTTAAATACATTAATAGCAAGAGATTAAAGAAGGAGAGTATAGGCCCTTTAAAAGACAAGTTGGGAGTCTTAAGCAAAAATGATAATGACATAGCGGACACATTAAATGAGTTTTTTTCAACAGTATTTACTAGAGAGGACCCAATTCAGGGACTAACACATAATCTCAATAATGATAATATCCCACTGATAGGTACTTATTTAAGCGAGGAAGTAGTCTGTGACCAATTAAAACATTTAAAGATTAATAATAAGTCACCAGGTCCCGATGGTATTCACCCAAGGGTTCTAATGGAGCTTCACTCTGAACTTGCAAAACCGCTATTTTTGATCTTTAAGGATTCACTAATATCAGGTATGGTTCCCAAAGACTGGAGTATAGCGGAAGTAGTGCCTATATTCAAATAGGGAAGTAAAGCTGAACCAGGTAATTATAGACCAGTTAGTATTACATCTATAGTGGGGAAAGTATTGGAAGGTATTCTAAGAGATAGTATTCAGAAGTTCCTTGAAGTCAATAAGGTCATTAAAAGGAATCAACATGGGTTTATAAAGGACAGATCCTGTCAAACAAACTTACTTGGCTTTTATGAAACAGTAAGCGCAAACCTAGATCAGGGTAAAGAGGTGGATGTAATCTTTTTAGATTTTGCCAAAGCATTCGACACTGTACCACACATGAGACTTATCTACAAGCTACAAGAAACAGGGCTAGAAAGCACAATATGCACTTTGGTTCAAAAACTGGTTAAATAATAGGGAGCAGCGCGTTGTGGTTAATGGATCTTTTTCAAATTGGACTGAAGTGCTAAGTGGTGTGCTGCAAGGCTCAGTATTAGGACCGCTATTGTTCAATATTTTCATTAACGACGTAACATAAGGTCTAGAGAGCATGGTGTCAATTTTTGCAGATGATACCAAATTGTGTAAAGTTATAAATGCGGAGGGGGATGCTGAGTCGCTTCAGAATGATTTAGTTAAATTAGAAGCTTGGGCAGCGAAATGGAGAATGCACTTCAATATCGACAAGTGTAAGGTAATGCACTGTGGTAACAAGAACAAAAATAACACCTATCTACTAAATGGGGTAAAATTAGGGGATTCTGTACTGGAAAAGGACTTAGGTGTCCTCATAGATAGCAAACTAAGCAGTAGTACCCAAAGTAGGACTGCAGCAAAGAAGGATAATAAGATATTAACATGCATAAAATGGGGATTTGATGCTAGGGACGAGAGTATTATACTCCTGTTATATAAATCACTTGTGAGGCTGCACCTTGAATACTGTGTACAATTCTGGGCACCATACTACAAAAAGGATATCCTGGAGCTAGAAAAGGTTCAGAGGCGGGCGACGAAACTAATTAAGGGTATGGAGACGCTGGAATATGAGGAAAGGCTTGCAAGACTAAGCATGTTTATACTGGAAAAGAGGAGATTAAGAGGGGACATGATCAACATCTACAAATATATAAGAGGACAATATACAGATCTTGCACAGGACCTGTTTTTGGTTAGATCAACACAGAGAACTCCTGGACACTCGCTCAGGTTAGAGGAGAGGAGATTCCGCACAATACGGCGTAAAGGCTTTTTTACGGTAAGGACGATACGTGTTTGGAATTCCCTGCCTGAGGGAGTTGTAATGGCCGACTCAGTCAACACCTTTAAGAATGGGTTAGATAAATTCCTAATGGATATGGATATCCAGGGTTACGGGGCATAGTCACGCACTATGGTTATTATAAAAAAGAGGGGTAAAACGTAACGGCAGTCATCAACATCAGTCAAAATTTGATACAAAATAATCCTGCATAGGAGACCACAAATAGGTTGTACTCGATGGACAATTGTCTTTTTTTAACCTTAGATACTATGTTACTATGTTACTACGTTTCTATGTATGACATGCCCCCCAGCAGTGCCGGCTGCACATGACATGCCCCGCAGCAGTGCCAGCTACACATGACATGCCCCCCAGCAGTGCCAGCTACACACAATATGCCTAAGGCGCGCAGCAAAAATTTAGGGGTGTTGCTTCATGGGGAAGGTGCGTGGCCACATAATAGTGGCAATTCGCATTACACCACACAGGAGTGCAGCTAATACACATTGCACCAGTTAGAACCTCCTATACACTTTGCACCAGGCACAGCACGTTAGACACTTTGCGCCAGGGACAGCACGTTAGACACTTTGCGCCAGGCACAGCACGTTAGACACATTGCGCCAGGTAGAGCACTGAGATACATTGCGCCAGGTAGAGCACTGAGACATATTGCGCCAGGTAGAGCACTGAGACACTGAAGCTCGATCTTTTGCAGGTTGGTCTTCAATAATGCTTAGCAATGGTACGGGCTGAGGGCCACCTTGCTGCAAGCATGATTGATTGTAAAGGTATACCTTTAGCTGCCGCTTTTGTGGCTGCTGCTCCCCGCAGGGAATGGCATTTAAATTGGTTAGTATCTATTCCTGCCTCGTTCATGGATGCTACGATCCACCCTCTGATGGTAGAAGACCTTGCAGGGCGAAATGGCTTTCTACCAGTGATGAAAAACTGGGTGATCTCGTCTCTAACATTGGCTGTGAGAGCCAAGTAAGAGGACAAGCAAGAGACTACGCATAGATGAGGTTCTGTAAGATCCTGTACAATGTCGAATTCGACTATAGGATTATTAAATTAGGAAGTTTTAGTGTGACCCTTGAGTATTATGTGAAAGCCTGTTGGGGTGTGTGACAACCATGGGTCGGATATGTGAATCAGAGCCAATTTGGCTCCCCTGGCCGCCATGGCCAGAGCCAATAAGGACGCCAACTTGCGAGATAGGAGGTAAATGTTGGAATTTGTTTCCCAAGATGCTAGGAAGGAGAGGAATGGCTCAATATCCCAAGTGTGGGAGTATTTGGGTAAAATGGGTCTGGAGAGGTATATACCTCTTAAAAGGCAGACATACAGTTTACTCTCCGTTAGGTTGGGGATCATAATGGCCAGAGCGGACCCATATGACTTAATAGTGGCTGATGCTAAACCCGACTGGTATGTTGATGCTAAGAAGTCTAGCGCCATGTGTAGTAACGATGGTTGGCTGGTAGAAGCGAGTTGTGATCGCAGTGGTTAAACTCCATGATAATTGTGCAGTATCTAGCTCTCGCACGGGGCCTCAAGGAGGCATTGATAAGAGCTTTTGTGGGAGATGCTAGTGCAGCGTCCTTTAGCAACCCAGTAATATTGCCATCCACATGCACTGGGGAAGTGTTTGAAGAATGTCCAGGGTTCCCTGGAAGCACTCTGTGGATAATCCTAGGGGAATTTTTGGTTGATTAGGTTTCCCCTAATTTTGGTTGATTAGGGGAACCAGACCCTGGATGGCCATACTGGATATACCAACACGATCTGAGGAACATGGTCCTCCCTGATCTTTTGTAAGACCTTCAGTAGAAGAGCTGGAGGGGGAAAAGCATAGGGGCAGGATAGGTCTGTCCAGGGAAAGGACATTGCATCCATTTTCCAGACTCCCTTCATCCATATTCTGGATACAAAGTGAGGGGTCTGTGCATTGGTGGGGCTTGCAAACAGATATATGTCCAAGGTTCCAAAGGTCTGGACTATTTTCTGAAAGATTTGTATTTTCAGTGCTACTGAATTTAGGGATATTTTTTCGCAAGATATGGAATCCACTAATTTGTTCAGTTACCCTGGTATGTAGGTAGCTGTCAGAATGGTGTCCCTCTGAACTGCCCAACTCCAAATTTCTAATGCTTCCCTGCATAGATATACTGACCTGGTACCCCCCCATCTTGTTGATGTAAGATACTGCGGTAGTATTGTCCAAACATAGTTGGATGCCTACCCCTCTCAGATATCTGGGTACCAGAGCTCTGAGAGCTAATTTTGCTGCTCGTAATTCCAGAACATTTATAAACAGTCGGGATTCTTGGTCTGACCAGGTGCCTCTTACTGCTCTGTCCTGTGAGAAATCCCCCAACCGGTTAGGGACGCATCTGTTGTAATTATCATTGAGGGTGCCTCGTCTAATAGGGTGCGAGGGGGAGGAATGGGAAGACTGTTCCATGTGGACAGTTCTTGCTTTACCCTTTGGGAAACACATACTGTATCTGTCCAGGAGTAATTTGAGTGAATTAGCGTCCTGAGAAGACTCCGCAATTCTTCTCAAAAGAGACGATCATTCAGAAAGCCAGGGGACATTGAAATCATTTTTCCAATGATCCCTGCTAACGTGCGGAGAGATATTCTGCGTTTTTGGGAGATTGTATATATGTAGTTTTCTGTCTCTAGCCATTTTTGTATTGGTACTCTTAGTGAGAAAGAATGGGTATCTAGGTCAAAGACCAGGAAAGTAATTGTTTTGGTTGGTATCAATATTTACTTTTGCGCATTTACTATGAACTCCAAGCTGGTTAAAAAGTAAAGGGTTAAATCTCTGTGCCTCGCTAAGGTCTCGAGATCTGAGTGTACAAGCAGCATGTCATCCTGGTAGATAATGCAATAAACGTTCTGCTAACGTAGGTGAGACACCACTGCTTTCATAACTCGTGTAAAGGTATAAGGGGCAGAGGAAAGGCCGAATACTAGAGATGTGCAGCGGGCATTTTTTGTGTTTTGGTTTTGGATTTGGGTCCGCGGTCGTGTTTTGGATTCGGAAGCGTTTTGGCAAAACCACCCTTTCGGGTTTTGGATTCGGATGTGTTTTGGATTCGAGTGATTTTTGAAAAAAACCCACAAAAACAGCTAAAATCATAGAATTTGGGGGTAATTTTGATCCTATAGTATTATTAACCTCAATAACCATAATTTCCACTCATTTCCAGTCTATTCTGAACACCTCACAATACTATTTTTAGTCCTAAAATTTGCACCGAGGTCGCTGGATGACTAAGCTAAGCGACCCAAGTGGCCGGCACAAACACCTGGCCCATATAGGAGTGGCACTGCAGTGTCAGACAGGATGGCACTTAAAAAAATAGTCCCCAAACAGCACATGATGCAAAGAAAAAAAGAGGTGCACCAAGTCGCTGGATGGCGGTCGCTGAATGGCTAAGCTAAGCGACACAAACACCTGGCCCATCTAGAATTAGACTCCAGTATCATGTGAATTATAAGGCAATTTCACTAGAATTATTCGTTATAATCAATGGAATTATTGGTCCAAATCACTGGAAGAAAATGACAAAATCATTGGAATTAAATGGCAGTAATGTTGGGAATTATATCAAATGGCAGTACCACTGGACATATACGGAAGTGTCAGACAGGATGACACTTTTAAAAAAATAGTCCCCAAACAGCACATGATGCAAAGAAAAGAGAAAAAGAGATGCACTGTGGCCGCTGGATGGCTAAGCTAAGCGACACAAACACCTCAATATCACAGGAATTATTCGTACTAATCAATGGTATTATTTATTGGTCCAAATCACTGGAAGAAAATGACAAAATCACTGGAATTCCAAGCCAGTATCACAGGAATTATATCAAATGGCAGTACCACTGGACATATACGGAAGTGTCAGACAAGATGGCACTTTAAAAAAAAATAGTCTCCAAACAGCACATCATGCCAAGAAGTAGCTGTCCCATATGTACCAAGAAATAAGAGGGCAATGAGGTAGCTCTATGACTAAGCTAAGCGACACAAGTGTGCGGCACAAACACCTGGCCCATCTAGGAGTGGCACTCAAGTGTCAGACATGATGGCACTTTTAAAAACTTTTTTTTATATGACAGGGACAAACCCACTGTCCTAACAATTGGCAGGGCTGATTAAACAAACAGCCAGGGGGAAACTCCTGAATCCAGTTTGTAACCCTGGGTAATAATTTTTATTACCCGGCATATAATAATAATCACTAAGGCTCCCCTGTAGTGATGTAGATGAGATCCACCCCCCCCCCCACAGTGGACCCCCACACGGGAGTCCTTCCGCATCATGCTGAGGATACTAAGGGAGTAAAATCCAACCTCTGAACACATGCACCTGTTGTGGGTGCAGACTTTCTGCTATTTCTATGGCCTAGCCTCGTGCAGAAATAGGCCCTCCCGAATTTTCTCGATCTGGCAGCCCAAGGGGACTGCATCAGGGAAGCAGAGTTACGTCTTCTCACAGGTGGTGCTGTGGAAGGAAGCAAAGCTGACTTACCCGAAGTAGCCTTTGTATTCAGAGTGTCCCCAAGCGGTGTCTTACCTGCGAAGGGGAGGTACCTCTTGGATTCGGCGTCTGCGTTCCATTGGTGGATCCAGAGACTTCCGCGAGCCACTACTGCCATGGAGGATTCTCTAGAATTCATCAGCCCAATGTCCCTCATGGCTTTCACCATGAATTTAGCCGAATCCTTTATGTGACCTAGAATCAAGACAACATCATCCCTATGGATTGTATCAAGGTCTTCTAGTAAATTGTCTGACCATTTTAACATAGCCCTAGCTACCGAAGTGCATTCAATAATGGGCCTAAGGGCGGTTCTAGTAGGCGTGTAAATGGATTTTAGAGTTGTCTCTATCTTGCGGTCAGTTGGCTCCTTTAACGATGCCAAGCTTGGTACAAGTAATGTAATTACCCCTGATGGCCTGGACACCGAAATGTCCATTATGGGATGAATCTCCCATCTCCTTCTATCCTCCTCAGGAAAGGGATATGTCTTAAGTACTTTATTGGGGATGTGAAAAACCTCTTCTGGGTTTAACAAGGATCTTTCAAATAGGGTATTCAACTCTTCCGAAACCGGGAATGTCACCATTGATTTTGCAGTTAGCATACAAGAATTTTCCTCTATTTGTATAGGTATTTCTAACACATCCCTAATGGCATTGATAAATTGCTGAATTTTATATTCCAATCTATCATAGTGCCCCCCTCTAACTTCTGTGTCGATCCCTGTGTCGGCATCGATGTCCGCGTTGGCCTGCAATACCTGTGTATCAGGAGCTGAGAGGGTCCTAGATGAAATGGACTGATCCATATCTAGAGCATTCTTCGTAGCTTTTTTTCCAGCAACTTAATGGAGAATGCCCTAATGAACTCTGATGAATCTTATTTCCTAGGCTATCCAGCCATTCTGTCTCCATCCTAATGGGATGAAATCACTCAATGCAATCCTGAGTACCTGGTACAGACTCCTCTGATGAAGACACCTCCACAACCTCCAAAACATTTTGTTATGAAATGACACTAACCAGTGATACGGAACACTGATGATACTACTGAGCAGTGATACTGAGTACTGATGATACTACTGAGAACTGACACTGAGCAGCACGATGCAGCACAAGACTCTGAGCACTGACCAGTGATTCTGAGCACTGATGATACTACTGAGCAGTGATTTTCAGCACTGATGATACTACTGAGCAGTGATACTGAGAACTGACACTGAGCAGCATGATGCAGCACAAGACACTGAGCACTGACCAGTGATACTGAGCACTGATGATACTACTGAGCAGTGATACTGAGCACTGACACTACTGAGCACTGACACTGAGCAGCACAAGACACTGAGCACTGACCAGTGATACTGAGTACTGATGATACTACTCTGCAGTTATACTGAGCACTGATGATACTACTGAGCAGTGATACTGAGAACTGACACTAAGCAGCACAAGACACTGAGCACTGACCAGTGATACTGAGCACTGATGATACTACTGAGCAGTGATACTGAGCATTGATGATACTACTGAGCAGTTATACTGAGCACTGATGATACTACTGAGCAGTTATACTGAGAACTGACACTGAGCAGCACAAGACACTGAGCACTGACCAGTGATACTGAGCACTGATGATACTACTGAGCAGTGATACTGAGCACTGATGATACTACTGAGAACTGACACTGAGCAGAACAATACACTGAGCACTGACCAGTGATACTGAGCACTGATGATACTACTGAGCAGTGATACTGAGCACTGATGATACTACTGAGAACTGACACTGAGCAGCACAAGACACTGAGCACTGACCAGTGATACTGAGCACTGATGATACTACTGAGCAGTGATACTGAGCACTGATGATACTACTGAGAACTGACACTGAGCAGCACAAGACACTGTACTAGTATTAGTGAGCAGCACAAAAGCACTCTGGAATTGTCACCCCCCAGATACCACTGTGACTGGAATGATGATGACCGATGCATAGTCACAGGACACTACTACCACAGCACCCTACAGCAGCAAGATGCAGCACAAGACACTGTACTAGTATTACTGAGCAGCACGATACAGCACAAGACAGTAAGCACTGATACTGAGAACTGACACTGAGAGAACGTAGCCACGTCCTCTCTGTACTCTCTACAATTCCCAAGTGAATATGGCGGCGATGCGCGGCTCTTTATATGGAATCCGAATCTCGCGAAAACCCGACAGCGGGATGATGACGTTTTGCCTCGTTCAGGTTTTCCGAGTCCGGCGGGAATAACTGAGCCGGGCTCGGAACCGTGTTTGACACGAGGAATTCGGTTCTCGGCGAACCGAACCCACTCATCTCTACTGAATACCATAACCGTCTATTGATATATTCCGTCTCTCCAATAGAATCTGAGAAGAAGTCTGTGATTGGGGTGAACCGAAATAAAATGGAAGGTTTATTTAAAATGTATTTTTATACAGAAACAGTCCCTTGTGAGTAGATAGGGAATGTCTGCTATTCCTTCCATACAAAACCTTTTTGTTTTTAGATAGTGGTTTAACGCTTTTATTTCAGTACCGGTCTTATTGAACCATCTTGTTTTGTTACCGGAAATAGGTGGAACCTCCTTCCAGTTATAGCATTTGTAGCAAACTCATGAAAAATGTTGTCAAATATCAGAAACTTGTGCTTAAAAATATAACAAGTAGTCCAGCATTAGCTAGCTCCCTACTCTCAGCTAGATCCCACATGCAATCTCCACCGCCAACACCTTCATCCTCAATACCCTCAGTTATGATCGAAGGTAAACCTGCATAAAAATTTGATAAGGCTAGGTGACTCATCCCCTATCTAGGATTACTCACAGGAATCCTTCAGCCTTAGGCCTGATGTTGCTGCTGCTGCTGCTCGAAATGAAACTTCATCCCAGAAGGGAATTCTTTGTAAGGGGAAGCAAGTATGACAGCTGTCACCTAGTTGCGAATCACTGATGCCAAAGGGATTCCAAAGCAATATGGCTTTCCCCACTTGGACTCTCCTCAGGTTTATGATTTCTGATAATGCCACAAATATTGTGCAAGCATTACAGCTGGCTGAATTCCAACACATCCCATGTTTTGCTCACGTCACATGATCAACTTGGTTATACAGAGTAAAATGAGAGGGGCATGCTGGAGATGCTGTCTGTGGCCTGTAAAATTTCAGGGGACACCTTATTATACCTGTGAGTCCTGTGATCCTGTCAACATAGATACTGGCTGGTGCTCTGAGTGCTGTCTGCGGATCAGAACTGTAGTACAGCTGAACTATCACTGAGCACCACAATAAATATTATTTCTCTGACGTCCTAGTGGATGCTGGGAACTCCGTAAGGACCATGGGGAATAGACAGGCTCCGAAGGAGACTGGGCACTCTAAAAGAAAGATTAGGTACTATCTGGTGTGCACTGGCTCCTCCCTCTATGCCCCTCCTCCAGACCTCAGTTAGAATCTGTGCCCGGCCAGAGCTGGGTGCTCCTAGTGGGCTCTCCTGAGCTTGCTAGAAAGAAAGTATTTGTTAGGTTTTTTATTTTCAGTGAGATCTGCTGGCAACAGACTCACTGCTACGAGGGACTGAGGGGAGAGAAGCAAACCTACCTGCTTGCAGCTAGCTTGTGCTTCTTAGGCTACTGGACACCATTAGCTCAAGAGGGTTCAAATACAGGGCCCGACCTCGATCGTCCGTTCCCGGAGCCGCGCCGCCGTCCCCCTTGCAGAGCCAGAAGACGGAAGACGACGAAAAACGGCGGCTGAAGACTCCTGCCTTCATTAAGGTAGCGCACAGCACTGCAGCTGTGCGCCATTGCTCCCACAGCACACCACACGCTCCGGTCACTGGTGGGTGCAGGGCGCTGGGGGGGGGGGGGCGCCCTGGGCAGCAATTAGTATACCTTTTTGGCAAACTGCACATAATACAGTTTATAAAACTGTATATGTGCCTAAACCCCCACCATTAACATTATTAAAAAAGCGGGAGAAGCCCGCCGTGGAGGGGGCGGGGCTTTCTCCCCCAGCACACCGGCGCCATTTTCTCTTCACAGCTCCGCTGGAAGGACGCTCCCCAGGCTCTCCCCTGCAGTATACACTACAACAAGGGTAAAAAAGAGAGGGGGGGCACATAAATTTAGGAGCAAAAGGTGATATAAGCAGCTATTGGGAAAAAGTCACTCTTTGATTAGTGCAAATCCCTGTGTTATATAGCGCTGTGGTGTGTGCTGGCATACTCTCTCTGTCTCCCCAAAGGACTTCTGTGGGTCCTGTCCTCAGTCAGAGCATTCCCTGTGTGTGTGCGGTGTGTCGGTACGGCTGTGTCGACATGTTTGATGAGGAGGGTTACGTGGAGGCGGAGCAGGAGCAAATAAGTGTGGTGTCGCCCCCAACGGGGCCGACACCGGAGTGGATGGATATGTGGAAGGTCTTACATGACAGTGTCACCTCCTTACATAAAAGGTTCGATGACGCAGCAGCCCTGGGACAGCCGGCTTCTCAGCCCGCGCCTGCCCAGGCGTCTCAGAGGTCATCAGGGGCTCATAAATGCCCGCTAGCTCAGATGGCAGACACAGATGTCGACACGGAGTCTGACTCCAGTGTAGATGAGGATGAGACAAATGTGCAGTCCACAAGGGCCATCCGATGCATGATTACTGCAATGAAAAATGTATTGCACATGTCTGACATTAACCCGGTTACCACCAAGAAGGGTATTATGTTTGGGGAGAAAAAGCAGCCAGTGACTTTTCCCCCTTTTGATGAGTTAAATGAATAGTGTGAAGAAGCGTGGTGTTCCCCTGATAAGAAACTAGTGATCTCTAAGAGACTACTGATGACGTACCCTTTCCCGGCAAAGGATAGGCTACGTTGGGAAACATCCCCTAGGGTGGACAAGGCACTCACACGCTTATCAAAAAAGGTGGCACTGCCGTCTCAGGATACGGCCGCCCTAAAGGAGCCTGCAGATAGAAAGCAGGAGGCTATCCTGAAGTCTGTATATACACACTCAGGTACTATACTGAGACCTGCAATTGCTTCAGCATGGATGTGTAGTGCTGCAGCGGCATGGTCTGATACCCTGTCAGACAACATTGATTCCCTCGACAGGGATACTATTTTGCTAACCATAGAGCATATTAAAGACGTCGTCTTATATATGAGGGATGCACAGAGGGATATTTGCCGGCTGGCATCTAGAATTAATGCAATGTCCGTTTCTGCCAGGAGAGTATTATGGACTCGGCAGTGGACAGGTGATGCTGATTCTAAAAGGCACATGGAAGTTTTGCCTTATAAAGGTGAGGAATTGCTTGGGGACGGTCTCTTGGACCTCGTATCCACAGCAACAGCTGGGAAGTCGACTTTTTTACCTCAGGTTCCCTCACAGCCTAAGAAAGCACCGTATTATCAAGTACAGTCCTTTCGGGCTCAGAAAGGCAAGCGGGTCAGAGGCGCATCCTTTCTGCCCAGAGGCAGGGGTAGAGGAAAGAAGCTGCATCAGGCAGCCAGTTCCCAGAAACAAAAATCCTCCCCTGCTTCCACTAAGTCCACCGCATGACGCTGTGGCTCCACAGGTGGAGCCAGGTGCGGTGGGGGCGCGTCTCCGGTACTTCAGCGACCAGTGGGTTCGCTCGCAGGTGGATCTCTGGGTTATACAAGTGGTATCTCAGGGATACAAGCTGGAGTTCGAGGCGACTCCCCCTCGCCGTTACCTCAAATCAGCCTTGCCAGCTGCTCCCGGGGAAAGGGAGGTAGTACTGGCGGCAATTCACAAGCTGTACCTCCAGCAGGTGATAATCAAGGTTCCCCTCCTTCAACAGGGACGGGGTTACTATTCCACAATGTTTGTGGTACCGAAACCAGACGGTTCGGTGAGACCCATTCTAAATTTGAAATCCTTGAACACTTATATAAGGAAGTTCAAGTTCAAAATGGAATCGCTCAGGGCGGTTATTGCAAGCCTGGAAGAGGGGGATTTTATGGTGTCACTGGACATCAAGGATGCTTATCTGCATGTCCCCATTTACCCGCCTCACCAGGAGTACCTCAGGTTTGTGGTACAGGACTGTCATTACCAATTCCAGACGTTGCCGTTTGGTCTGTCCACGGCACCGAGGGTTTGTACCAAGGTAATGGCAGAAATGATGATACTCCTCCGAAAGAAGGGAGTTATAATTATCCCGTACTTGGACGATCTCCTTATAAAGGCAAGGTCCAAGGAGCAGTTGTTAGTCAGCGTAGCACTATCTCGGAAAGTGTTGCAACAGCACGGCTGGATTCTTAATTTCCCAAAGTCGCAGCTGATTTCTGCGATGCGTCTGCTGTTCTTGGGCATGATTCTGGACACAGAACAGAAGAAGGTGTTTCTCCCCGGGGAGAAGGCCCAGGAATTGTCATCTCTGGTCAGGGACCTCCTGAAACCAAAACAGGTGTCGGTGCATCAGTGCACGCGAGTCCTGGGAAAGATGGTGGCTTCTTACGAAGCAATTCCCTTCGGCAGATTCCATGCAAGGATCTTTCAGTGGGATCTGTTGGACAAATGGTCCGGATCGCATCTTCAGATGCATCGGTTGATCACCCTGTTCCCAAGGGCCAGGGTGTCTCTGCTGTGGTGGCTGCAGAGTGCTCATCTTCTCGAGGGCTGCAAATTCGGCATACAGGACTGGGTCCTGGTGACCACGGATGCGAGCCTCCGAGGATGGGGGGCAGTCACTCAGGGAAGGAACTTCCAAGGACAGTGGTCAAGTCAGGAGACTACCCTACACATAAATATACTGGAACTAAGGGCCATTTACAACGCCCTGAGTCAAGCAGAGCCCCTGCTTCAAAACCAACCGGTGCTGATTCATTCAGACAACATCACGGCAGTCGCCCATGTAAACCGACAGGGCGGCACAAGAAGCAGGATGGCGATGGCAGAAGCCACAAGGATTCTTCGATGGGCGGAGAATCACGTGCTAGCACTGTCAAAGTATCTCACGTGGAAGGTGGTCATGCTGTTGGCCTTAGCTTCGGCTAGGCGGGTGTCAGAATTGGCGACTTTGTCATGTAAAAGCCCCTATCTGATTTTCCATATGGACAGGGTGGAATTGAGGACTCGTCCCCAATTTCTCCAAAAGGTGGTATCAGCGTGTCATTTGAACCAAACTATTGTGGTGCCTGCGGCTACTCGGGACTTGGAGGACTCTAAGTTGCTGGACGTAGTCCGGGCCCTGAAAATGTATGTTTCCAGGACGACTAGAGTCAGAAAAACTGACTCACTATTTATCCTGCATGCACCCAACAAGCTGGGTGCTCCTGCTTCAAAGCAGACTATTGCTCGCTGGATCTGTAGCACGATTCAGCTGGCACATTCTGCGGCTGGACTGCCGCATCCTAAATCGGTAAAAGCCCATTCCACAAGGAAGTTGGGCTCTTCTTGGGCGGCTGCCCGAGGGGTCTCGGCTTTACAGCTTTGCCGAGCTGCTACTTGGTCGGGTTCAAACACATTTGCAAAATTCTATAAGTTTGATACCCTGGCTGAGGAGGACCTTGAGTTTGCTCATTCGGTGCTGCAGAGTCATCTGCACTCTCCCGCCCGTTTGGGAGCTTTGGTATAATCCCCATGGTCCTTACAGAGTTCCCAGCATCCACTAGGACGTCAGAGAAAATAAGAATTTACTCACCGGTAATTCTATTTCTCGTAGTCAGTAGTGGATGCTGGGCGCCCGTCCCAAGTGCGGACTCTCTGCAATACTTGTATATAGTTATTGCTTAACTAAAGGGTTATTGTTATGAGCCATCTTTTGAATGAGGCTCAGTTTTTTGTTCATACTGTTAACTGGGTATAGTTATCACGAGTTATACGGTGTGATTGGTGTGGCTGGCACGAGTCTTACCCTGGATTCCAAATCCTTTCCTTGTAATGTCAGCTCTTCCGGGCACAGTTTCCATAACTGAGGTCTGGAGGAGGGGCATAGAGGGAGGAGCCAGTGCACACCAGATAGTACCTAATCTTTCTTTTAGAGTGCCCAGTCTCCTTCAGAGCCCGTCTATTCCCCATGGTCCTTACGGAGTTCCCAGCATCCACTACGGACTACGAGAAATAGAATTACCGGTGAGTAAATTCTTATTTGCTGCTTAAGTCTATGCGCCTGGCATGTCTACCATCTATTATCCTCTGATGTATAGTTATGACATTTAGTATACACATATCAACAGAATGTTGGTTTTGAAAGCAGGATTTTATTTAGAATACTAGTGTTGATATTAGATTGTTATAATGAAAAAAGTCTAAAACCTTGAACCATGCTAATACAATGACAGTGATGCTGTAATAGTCCATTTGGTGGAAAACATATTCAGCTACATCTCTAGTGTCCGGTACCAGGTGCATGGCGGATTTCTTGTGGCAGTTCTTGTTATATTTTAAGAATTATTTCCAGGAGCAATGTGAACATACAGTATGTATCCTGTTTCAATGTACATAGCTATACATAGCTTTATTGAATTTGTCTATTTTTAGGTTATACTCCCTCTCCCTGTAAATCAGTTTGTGCACATGTCCTCAGTTACTGTGTTACACTGTGTGTATCTTGCACAATAATATTTTCCAGACTCTTCAGGTTTCACTCCAGTTAATTTCAAATTAACTTCTCCTTTATTTGTGTCTCTGGACAGAGTTAGTCTTCCCTGAACAGATGGGTTATAACTTGTGCCTGCATTATAATTTATATATCCCAAGTACACTAGGCCTTTCCCTTCCTGCTGGAAGATCCAGAACACAGCATACATGTTAGTGCTGTCAGTAAGGGAGGCACCGGTCACTTTACAGGTGAGTTCCAGAGTCTCTGTTGGTTTCACAGTCCCAGGACCAGACTCCACTAAAGAGATTTGTGAGGTGACACCTGCAGAAAATAATGAAGAAAATATTTAGGCTTTCTTAGCTCTTCCAATGATTATGTTACTGAAATGATCAGCAAATCAGACTCACATTGCAGCGAGGACATAACACAGAGTAACCACAGGAGATTCTGCATGTCTTGTCTGAGAAATGACACTGAAACTCAGATTGAGACCTGGTGGTGCAGATTCTGCTCAGTGCAAGTTTCTGCCAGACTCTTCTCTATTTAAACAGGAAGTTATCTGAATATATTTACATATGTACTACATTAATTAAGTGGCTTACACAAAGTATATAGTTAGTTTGCCCTGATGTTTAATTTGGTCATTTATGTTAATTTATATTTTGCTGTACTACAATATGATTTATGCACTTTCCAATTTGACTGCTGAGATTGCTGAACATTGTGCTAATGTGATATTCATTTCAAATTAGAGATGTGCAGTTTGGATTCCCTGAGATAAGAACATACCCGAACTAAGGAGTCCTGAGATGAATCGAGTCCCAGTTCGGAATCACTTTGTGGTTCCAAGTGGATCCAAGTCCTGGCTCGGGTCTGTTATTAGTTCGGAACTCACATTTAAAAACTGAGTTTGGGTTTTGGTTTGCACAGAAACAGGTCCAAATTACATCATTTTAGCTGTTGTTTTAGCTTTTAATTAATTGACTTTATTAATGTGTATTGTTTTTCATCGATTTTAAAGGAATTCTAAACCAAACCAAAAAAATGTAATTTGATCTTTATTGGTGTCATTGCAAATGGCATTAAAGGGAAAGTATGCCTTTTTGCAGAGGATACAAAGCTATGCATCAGGGTAGACACATCGGGAGGGATAAAGCAAGTGAATGAGGATCTATGTAGACTACAGGAATGGGAAAGTGCATGGCATTGGCAACTACAGTTTAATGCCAAAAAATGCTAAATCATGCACTTGGGTCTCACCCAAAGGCTAAATAAAGAATTAACAGTACTATAAAGAAAATTACTAGGAAGCACAGAGAACTAGAAGTCACTACATTATTTCAAGTGACAAAATCAGGTAAGCAATGTAACAAATAAATGAGAATGACTAGTCGGATGCTTGGTTTTATAATGTGAAAACACCCTTTTTCACATTATTTTTGTAAAACAATTAATAATAAATATGCCCTTAAAAGATTTTGATATTTATAGTTTGGAGCAAAGAGAAAGGGGGGACAAGATAGAAACTTTCAAATATATCAAGGGTTTTAACTAGACATGAGCAAACTAGACACACCCGAATATCCCACTCTGGTATTGGAGAGTGTACTGCACAGACGTGTTGGCTTGTGCTCTGTGTCCTCCCTTGTGCTCTGTCCTCTGTAGGCCTGCTGCTGTAGGGGTGATTCAGGGGGCTCTGCTCATCTGACAGGGGCTCTGCTGCCCCCCAAAAATTATATATATATATATAAACACTATAACATATATATATAAACACTATAACATATATATATATATATATATATATATATATATATAAACACTAGGGCTCTGCCCTAGTGTTTAAAAAAAAAAAAAAAAAGTATTTTTATTAATAATATAATTATATATATATATATATATATATATATATATATTGCATTTTGTGCTGCACCCCAGTATACTGTACATCAGGGGTGGGGAACCTTTTTTCTACCAAGGACCATTTAGATATTTATAAAATCATTTGGGGGCCATACAAAAATTATCAACTTAAAAATTAGCCTGCCCCCCAGTAGTTATGCCCCAGTAGATATGCTTCTTAGTGGTACTGTGTGTGTGCATGCCAAAAAATGGGTGTGGCCACATGCCACACAGGGTGTTGCCAATTAAAATGGGACATGATACACATATGCCCCCAATAGTGCATTGCCAGATACACATATGCCCCCAGTAGTGCAGTGCAAGATACACATATGCCGCCACAGTGCCAGATACACATATGCCACCACACTGCCAGATACACATTGCCCCACAGTGCCAGATACACATTGCCCCACAGTGCTAGATACACATTGCCCCACAGTGCCAAATACACATTGCCCCACAGTGCCAGATACACATTGCCCCACAGTGCCAGATACACATTGCCCCACAGTGCCAATGCCAGATACACATTGCCCCACAGTGCCAGATACACATTGCCCCACAGTGCCAGATACACATTGCCCTACAGTGCCAGATACACATTGCCCCACAGTGCCAGATACACATTGCCCCACAGTGCCAGATACATATTACCCAACACATGCACCCCACCCCACTGTGCTGTGTGTGTGTCAGCAGAGGAGAGCACAGTGTGTGCTTCTCCTGCCCGTTAGTGCTCAGTCCGGCAGCGGTGTGTCTCAGCTGTCAGAGGCCAGGCAGGGAGGAGAGCACGGCTATGTCAGGTGGGGTGTAGGACCTCAAACCAGCCGCCAGTTGTGAGCTAATCAGAGCTTGTGGACCGACAATGGCTGCCGGTCCACGAGCTCTGATTGGATCATGAACCAGCGGCTGGTTTGCGATCCTACACGCCACTGCCGCCGGACATAGCTGTGCTCTCCTCCATGTCCTGACCGCTGAGACACGCCGCCACCAGACTGATCACAAAGGGGCAGGAGAGGTGCATGCTGCACTCTCCTACACTGACACACACACATGGCAGCAGGTCAGAACAAGTGGCTTTGCAGGCCTTTTACGGCCTGCGGTCCGGAGGTTCCCCACCCCTGCTGTGCATCTAGGTTCCCGGATGCATTGAAAACTCTTTCTAAGTACACACTGGAGAGTGGGCCACTTAAGTAAAGCAAAGCCAGTTTTTGCTCTTTGCTCTATTTTTTCCTGCCGGTTTTGGAACAGACTATCTGACATACCTATTTGGAATGCTATGACTAAAATAATCATCAACCATTTTTTGAATGATGACTGTATCATATGCAGTCACAGTAGACATGTCAGTAATAATTGTAGGCAGTTCCTTAAGTCCAGATTAGATGTCAAAAGTTTTTGTTGAATGATCTGCATCACTGCCACTGGGTCTCTTAGAAAAATTAGCAGAATGGCAAAAATGTCCCAACATTTTCCAGGCTCAAGACAAAAAAAGGGTTGTAATTTGTTTTTGTGTGAATAGATGGGCCATGTAGTACTTAACTGCTGTCAAATTATTTCTTTCTAATCCTTTATTTCATTCTTTTACAGGAATCCAGGAATTTCAGGAATTTTGAAATTGAGAATGTTCACTGTTTGAGGGAGGAGAGTTTAGCTGCCTCAGCAAGCTTTACACGCAGTATGTACCATGTAAACATATGTATGTGTTTGATCAATATACACAACTAATTTTTGTATTAATTAAATATATTTCCTTTCTACTTTATTGCAGACATCCTGGACAAAGGACAAGACCTGCAAGATCCAACGCGTGGATGATGATGTTTTGGTTTTTATTTGGAATCAGAGTTTGGTTGAAAAACCCAAGCCATCATGCACATCTCTAGACCCTCCTCCCTCATAAATTTGCTTCGGAGTAAAAATAATATTACATTTACTATAAGCAATTCTTTCTTCCTCTACCTGCCTTCCACTACATACATACTTCAACTCCCATGGGCCTCTAGTCTAGTTATTATTTATTGATTAATGAAATAAAGCTTTCCTGGTTACTTTCTATGGGATCAAATACTGTAGTTCTGTTTCCTAGATGAGCCATGTTGGAGTTTTAAGAGCCACATGTTCGGGCCACCCACTGCTGCCGCTTAGCTTAGTCATCCAGCTACCATGGTGCAACCTTTTGGCCTAAACTGGATAAAAACAATATTGTGAGCTGTGAGGTGAGAATAGACTGGAAATGAGTGGAAATAAATGTTATTTAGGTTAGTAATACTGTAGGAACAAAAATGCCCCCAAATTATGTTATTTCAGCAGTTTTTTTTTATAAAAAAAAAAATCCAGGTCCAAAGAAACCCCAAAAACAAAACCCGCAAATGCGGTTTTGGCAAAACCCAGTCCAGATACAAAACACGAAGGAGATCCAGAACCAAAACCCAAAAAATGGCTCGGCAAACAAACCTAGATTTAGCAAGGTACAGGAGGGAAACATTCATCAAAGGAAGAGAAGTATCAGAGGTGGTAGAGGTTAATATAGTACAGAAATGTAAACATGCTATCCTTACAAAGAACTAAGGATATGTTATGGCAAGAGAAAGTGGACTCTTTTGTGGGGCACGCTTATAATTAAAACAACTTTTATTGTGAATTTATCTAAAAAACTAGCACATATTAGAGAGAAACAGTATAAAACAAGTATTAAATATGTGAATAATTACCTTTTGGGTCACACTTAAAGTCCTATTCAACAGCACAAATAAATATAAAAAATAGACTTATTCTTCCGCTTTGGGTCACACCCAATTTCTTCTATGGATCAGAATTCGATCTGTAATTATTCCTCCAAATATGTACATAAAAAGAAATGGACAAATGCATATGGTGTAGTATGTTCAGCGATAGTATCACACAAGAAAATAAATATAAAAAGAGGGGGGGGGTTGGCATTCATTTATAGGACAGTGATTTGTTTATTATTATTATTATTATTATTATTATTATTATTACATTTTATTTATAATGCACCGCAAGTGCTTAGCAGCGCCGTACAAAGGACAGTACAGGGAAACAAAACTTAGCATTACAGTAAATAAACAACAAAAATAGAGTTCAGTTAACAAAGAGCACCACAATTCTCAAAACATAATACAGCTAAGATATAAGTAGCGAGGGAGTAATCATCGTACTACTTGGGGCTGGCGGCCATAGATAGAGATGAGCCTTTACCAGCAGGAGAAAAAGCGGGTAAAGATGGTCGCTGAGTAGGAGAGAACTATGAGTGAAATATGTCAAGAAGAGAGCTTTGATAACAAGAGGAAAGAGGGCCCTGCTCTGAAGAGCTAACAATCTAGTGGGAAGGGGCAACAGACAGATGACATGAGGTGCAAGCAAGCGGGAAGTAGCCTGATGGCAGTATGCAAGAAAAGCAGAGATGTTCAAGGCATGAGGCAGGGGGATGGAGGAGCAGCCTCAGGACTAGGTTATGCATCAGAAGAGTACGCTTTGATGACAAGATGGGTAGTGATTTCTATCTTCTTAGATGGTCACCATGGTGTAATGTGCAGTAAGTGATGCTCACTTTAAATTCTTACATAAGAGTAGAGGGTAAATTTAGTTTCTTAGAAGTTGAGATGTTGCAAATAGCAACCAATCAGATACTAGCTCTTATTTTTTAGAAACAGCTAGGTAAATGTTAAGTGGAGTCTAACTTGTTGCTATGGGCAACATCTCCACTTCTAAAAAACTCACACCTTAGTAAATATACCCCTAGAAGTCTTATATAAGATGTATGTTTGGAATACAGAGTAATGTTTCTGGGTGAATCAGCACTAAAGAAACCTTGATGAGCGGATTGCATATAGACCTGACGTAAGCATTCATTTGAGCAGCTGACACATTTTAAGTTACCTTAATATGTTTCTTACTTCTAGTTTTATGTAAGAATTTAAAGTTAGCATCACTTTCTGCACATTATATAACGTGGTGACCATCTAAGAACATAGAAATCACTGTACCATAAAGGAATGCCTCACCCACCTCCTCCTTCTATATTTATTTTCTTGTGTGATAATATCTCTGAATGTATTGCACTATGTGCATTTATCCATTTCTTTTTAAGTACATATTCAGAGGAAAAATTACGGATTTAATTCTGATGCATAGAAGAGATTGGGTGTGACCCAAAGGGGAAGTATACATCTATTTGTTGACATTTATTTGTGCAGTTGGACAGGATTGTAAATGTGACCCAAAGGGGAATTATTCACGTTCATTTGTCATATAAGGGAATATGCTGTCTCCCTGTCAGTGCAATTCTAAATGTTTTTTCTTGAATTACGCTATTTATGTCCAGTTTGAGACTACACCTGGTTACAATCATAGCTGCTCCTTTCTTGATAGAGTTACACCTTCTTTCTTTATACAAGTATTAAATATGATTCAAAATGTATTAATGTAACAGCCTGTCAACACATAATGGTATATCATAAATATCAAAGGCAACCAAACATATACATAGTATATGAGTAGAGATGAGTGGTTCGGATTTTAGAAAATGCGAGCCCCCCCAACTTTGCTGATCCCAGTTAACCTGAGCCGCGTCTTGGCATTTCACACCAGGCTCGGATTCCAAATCGATGCAAAACATCATCATCATCATCCCGGCATCGGATTCTCACAGGTTTTGGATTCTATATAAGAATCATGCGGCAGTTTCTCAGCACCATTTGACTCCTGGCACACTGCTGTGTGCTGCACTGTGCTCAGCTGTGTCCATCCACTAGCTGTCGCTGTCACAGTGTCCCTGTGTCCATCCATCCACAAGCTGTCACAGTATTCCTGTATCCATCCATCCATCCATCCATCCATCCATCCATCAGCTATCACTGTATCTGTGTCCATCCATCCACAAGCTTTACTGTAACCTGTATCCATCACCAAGTTGTCACAATGTCCCAGTGTCCATCCATCCACAAGCAGGGCTGCTATTGTGTTCATCCATCTACAAGCTGTCACAGTGTTCCAGTGAGCTGCAAATTGAAAAAAATAAAAATAATTCTGTACTGCTTTGTGCGCTGTATTCCATAAAGTGTGTTTTTGTTAGAGATGAGCGGTTCTGATTCCGTGGAATCAGAACAGTTCCAAACATGCCTGGCTCAAGAGTTTGTGAGCCCAGCCCACAAACGTCACGACAAGCTCAGGAGCATGCAAGAGGACGAACGTCATCATCCCGCGTCAGATTTTTCAGGAGACTTCTAGTGTATAAAGGCTCGACGTCACATGGCTTGGCGTCATTTTCCTGCATGCTCCCACACTGCGAGGAGCTCTACTGTGGGGTGCTGTCAGTCTGTCCGAGTCTCTGCTGTCACTGGCCATCAGGGTCTGTTAGGGTCAATCAGGGCTGTGTCAGAAGTGGAACGTCCATCACAGTGCTGTCAGTCAGTGGCCATCAGGGTCTGTCAGAATCAATCAGGGCTGTGTCAGTGCGTCCCCCCAAAAAATAAAACATTTTTTTTCTTTTAACATTGTTTGTTGTGTGCAAATTAAATGCACACTAGTACACCATAGTTACTTGTATTTAGGGGGCCATTCCGACCCGATCGCTCGCTGACGTTTGTCACATCGCAGCGATCAGGTCGTAACTGCGCATGCGCCGACGCTGCAGTGCGCAGATGCATGGCAGCTGTCGTTGCCTAGAGATCGCCTCTGAGGCAGAGGTGGTCGCTGGGCGGGAGGGGGCTGGACGGCGGCTTTAAGCCACCGTTGGGTGGGAGGGTGCTGGACGGCGGCTTGAAGCCACCGTTTAGGGGGCGCGGTCCTGCCAAAGCAGGCATGGCCAGACCGTTGGGGGGGGGTTGACATCACACGCAGCCGCTGCGGGCCGGGGAGCGACGAGTAGCTCCCGGCCAGCACGCCAAAGCTGCGCTGGTCGGGAGCTACTCTTTAAGGGCAAAGGCATCGCCGCTGTGTGATGCCTTTGCACTTCTGGGGGGGGGGGGGTGCAGCACTGACATGCGGGGCGGACTAGCCCTGTGCTGGGCATCCCCCACGCATGTCAGTGTGAATGATCGTAGCTGTGCTACATTTAGCACAGCTACGATCAACACGGAATGGCCCCGAAAGTACCATGTATTTCAGCGGTCTGACTCAACGCAGTGTGGCACAATCTGCTTCACCCAAAAAAAACAAAACAAAAATCTTTTTTTGCTCTTCTATACATTGTTTGCTTTGTGCTAAATAAATGCACACTAGTACACCATAGTTACTTGTATATAGTACCATGTGTTAAAGCGGTCTGACTCAACGCAGTGCGGCACAATCTGCGTCCCCCCATAAAAATAAATCAAATAAAAGTAATTTGTTGCAGAAACACTTAAAAATTGCTAACATGCCATTCACATCACGCAGTGGTAAGGAAAGACTCAGGGCTTGGCCTATATTTATGACTGATGATTCTGCAACTGTTAGTGAGGCATCTTCTGCCTCTTGTGACAATAAAAGACCTTGTCACTCAAACTTTCGAGGTGTAAAAAAACCTGAAAACCACTAAGGCAGCAAAACAAATGTGCGAACTTCAGAAACAGAAATTTCAAAAATCCCTGAGGAAAGTCCAATTGCGTTCCCAAATCCTATGTTCCCAAAGCCTAAACTCTCAGAGAAGCTGCCTTCCACCGTTATTGCTCCCTCTGTATGTGTGGAGTATTGCTGGTGACCTAGCTGTTGAAGATGTAAAAAGATAATTATCACGTGTTCAATCCTGCGCTATTCTGCTTAACCATGGCCCTCATTCCGAGTTGTTCGCTCGGTATTTTTCATCGCATCGCAATGAAAATCCGCTTAGTACGCATGCGCAATGTTCGCACTGCGACTGCGCCAAGTAACTTTGCTATGTAGAAAGAAATTTTACTCACGGCTTTTTCATCGCTCCGGCGAACGTAATGTGATTGACAGGAAATGGGTGTTACTGGGCGGAAACACGGCGTTTCAGGGGCGTGTGGCTGAAAACGCTACCGTTTCCGGAAAAAACGCAGGAGTGGCCGGAGAAACGGTGGGAGTGCCTGGGCGAACGCTGGGTGTGTTTGTGACGTCAACCAGGAACGACAAGCACTGAACTGATCGCACAGGCAGAGTAAGTCTGAAGCTACTCTGAAACTGCTAAGTAGTTAGTAATCGCAATATTGCGAATACATCGGTCGCAATTTTAAGAAGCTAAGATTCACTCCCAGTAGGCGGCGGCTTAGCGTGTGTAACTCTGCTAAATTCGCCTTGCGACCGATCAACTCGGAATGAGGGCCCATGTGTGAAACATGTACCATAAAAGTGCATATATACAAACAGATAATCGTGCAACATAAATTGTGTACATGCAGAGCACCACATCCAAATAAAATGAAAAGTTACTGAGCTTTTATAAATGGAAATGGATCACACGCTTCGGTGAGCAGCTTCTTAATACACGTAGGAGACAAGATCGTCCAAGAATCTCTGAAATCAGAAGAAAGTGCTTCCCTCTAATGGGTATGACCCTTGGCAGGGGGGATTAGCACAGAAAATAACTCATAGTGCAGTATTTTGTATAAAATCAAAAGGGTTTTAATACAAATCGCACTTACAATAAATAGGAATAAAAATGACATGTAAAAACTCCTTTTCTGGCAACAGCACTTGAACATTGTAAACATATCACCACAACTCCTGTTGGTGTTCTCAGGATGGGGTTCGGCAACCACAGCTCCGGAATCTGTGGGAGCCTCTCCAAGGTGACAGTGCAGAATCGGTGAGTGTCCAAGCAGGCAGGAGTTACAGGAACCTGTAACTCCTGCCTGCTTGGACACTCACCGATTCTGCACTGTCACCTTGGAGAGGCTCCCACAGATTCCGGAGCTGTGGTTGCCGAACCCCATCCTGAGAACACCAACAGGAGTTGTGGTGATATGTTTACAATGTTCAAGTGCTGTTGCCAGAAAAGGAGTTTTTACATGTCATTTTTATTCCTATTTGTTGTAAGTGCGATTTGTATTAAAACCCTTTTGATTTTATACAAAATACTGCACTATGAGTTATTTTCTGTGCTAATCCCCCCTGCCAAGGGTCATACCCATTAGAGGGAAGCACTTTCTTCTGATTTCAGAGATTCTTGGACGATCTTGTCTCCTACATGTATTAAGAAGCTGCTCACCGAAGCGTGTGATCCATTTCCATTTATAAAAGCTCAGTAACTTTTCATTTTATTTGGATGTGGTGCTCTGCATGTACACAATTTATGTTGCACGATTATCTGTTTGTATATATGCACTTTTATGGTACATGTTTCACACATGGTTAAGCAGAATAGCGCAGGATTGAACACGTGATGATAATTATCTTTTTACATTCAGTTTTCTTGAGTGTTGGATGAACACTCTATTCACGTGTGCTTCTGCTGCATGATTCTGGTTTTAATTGCGCATATTTGTCACACCCATACATATTTTTTACTAGCTGTTGAAGATGCCACCATGGAGATACAAGAGAATGAAAGGCAGGGACGTAGCCAGAACTTTGTGGGCCCCATAGCAACATTTTGAAGGGGCCCGTCCCAATGCTTCTAGAGAGACACTTCTCTGCAGCAGTTGTTCATTTTATGCCCTATAAAATAGTGCCCTAGTTCATTTTCTGAACCATAGTAGAGCCTTATTTAATGTTATGCCCCATAGTAGTGCCCTAGTTTCTTTTATGAATCGCAGTAGTGCTTAAATTCACCCAATGTCACATTCCAGAGCTGCCATTACACATTATGCTGCACAGGACCCCTAATTAACATTATAATATATAGTGCTCACCGTTAATATTGTGCCTCAATACAGTGCCCCCGTTCATATTATATAACATTAAAATGGCCTCCAGTTCATTTTATACCACACTACAATGAGCAGGTCCAGGGGCATACCTAGATATATTGCAGGCCTCAAGGAAAAAGTTTGAAAGGACCCGTATATACCACGCATTGCCGAAAAATGTATATAACACATGTAACTTTGACAGGGAAGGTGGGCCCCTCTCAGCACTGGGCCCCATAGCAGCTGCACTTGATGAGGGGGGCATTTGTCTAGCAGACGATGGCACTAATGAGGATCTTGAGGGTGATAATTAGGATGTTGTGTGTATAAGTCAGGTACAAGTGGAAGCCATCAGACCAACAAATCCACCTCCTATGTATGGAATTATTTTCACCAAAATCCTGACAACATTTCCCAAGCCAATCTGTAGCCTTTGTGAAAACAAAATAAGTAGAGGTAGGGACGTAAAGCATTTAGAAACCTCCATCCTATTACATCATCAGCAGCGAGCTCATGGCAGGTGTAGGTTCTTAGAAACTGTTGCTAAGAAAATAACAACAAGCAGTCCAGCAGCAAATGTCTCCCTTCTCTCTACTAGAACCCAGTACCTGTCGATCTCCACCTCCAACACATTCATCCTCAACCTCAATATACTCAGTTTTGACCAGAGATGGTCGTGAAACCAATTTGTTAATACTAGGTGAATCCTCCCCTTTCCAGGATTCCGCAGAAGAATCCTTAAGTGCAAGGCCTGCTGATGCTGGTTCTGCTGCTGCTGCTGGGCGTAGTTCATCATCCCGGAAGTGGACCAAGAAAACTGCTAGTACTAGTAGTATTTCCCAAAAACAATTGGCTGTTCAGCAATGCTTGGCAAGGAGAAACAAGCATGTCAGTTCTTACCCAGTTGCACATCGTATCAGTGACGCCATGACTTCTTGGATAGTAACAGATCTGTGTCCAATATCTGCCATCAATTCAGTGGGCTTAATGCAGTTAACGGAGGCCGCATGTCCACGGTACCAAATTTCATCCCGGTTCCATTTCACCAGAAAGTCCATTCCTCGGCTGTACCAGGACGTTAAGAAAAGCCTCATTGACGGCCTAAAAATGCCATTGTAGCCAATGTCCACCTAACCACAGATGTGTGGACAAACGGGAGTGGGCTAACTAAAGATTATATGAGTGTGACAGCTCACTGATTTACCTTTAGCAGCAGCAGCAGTACTATCTAGCAAACATCGCCAGCTCATTCAAAGGCAGGCTACTTTGTGTATCACCGGCTTTATTAAGAGGCATACCTCTGACAACCTCTTTGAGAAATTAAGGGATATGATAGCGACATGGCTTAACCCACTTGGACTATCCTCAGGATTTGTAATTTCGGTTAAGGCCAAAACTATCATGAAAGCATTACAGCTAGGTGAATTCCAACACATCCCCTGTTTTGCTCACACAATAAACCTGGTGATTCAGCATTTTTTT
Organism: Pseudophryne corroboree; assembly: GCF_028390025.1. Lineage (NCBI taxonomy): Eukaryota > Metazoa > Chordata > Amphibia > Anura > Myobatrachidae > Pseudophryne > Pseudophryne corroboree. Next base: position 444,546,556 of record NC_086444.1, on the reverse strand, counting down.
TTAAAAAGACAGGGGTGTGCAAGAGATGCGGTCTGTGGCCTGAAAGATTGTGGAGCATTTTGGGCATTCCTCAATAGCACGCAGGAGATTGCAGCAGCTGCAAGAAGATTTGAATCTGCCCTTCCATCAACTGAAGCAAGAGCTGATGACAAGGTGGAACTCCACCCTTCATATGCTTCAGCGGATGGAGGAGCAGCAGAAAGCCATTCATAGCTATACAACAAGCCATGACTTTGGGAGAGGAGGGGGTGGTATGTACCTCAGCCCAGTACACTGGAAATTACTTTCTGTCTTGTGCAAGGTGTTTCAACCCTTCGAAGTAGCCACCTGTGAAGTCCCTTCCGACACTGCTATCTTAAGCCAGGTGGTTCCCCTAATTAGGCTTTTAGAAAAACAACTGGATTTGAAGGAGATAAAACAAGGCAAATCTGCAAAATATGCTGGACTTGTAGATCAAGCCCTTTTTTTGCTAAGCGAGTATACAAGGGTTGACAATATCTTGAAATCGGATCACTACATTTTGGCAACCGTGCTTGATCCTAGGTTCAAGTCGTATACTTTGTCTTTCTTTCCAAATTACACATATTTTAAGAGATGTAAAGAGCTCCTGGTGAGCAAGTTGGCAGTGATGTCTCCTCCTTCAGTTTCTTCCGAAACAGCCAGGTAAAAACTATGTTTTCCTAAAAGACCTAGTGGGGATGCAGAGCAGTCCAAAGACCATTTTGACATCTGGTTGGGTCTAGATTAATTTCCCAGTAGTGACACCTCAGTAGTAACTCCATCAGCAGTTTCCCAGTAGTAACTCCATCTGAGAACGGTCACCGTTCAAAGAATGGTGGAGGACTACTTTCACGACACCATAAAAGTAGGAATGTCACAAAGTCCCTTGGCATACTGGAAGGAAAAAAAAGTCAATATGGAGGCCCTTGTACAAACTGGCTTTATATTACTTAAGCTGTCTACCCTCCAGTGTGTATTAGGAGGAAGTTTTCAGCACAGCTGGGAACCTTGTGAGTGAATGGAGTAGGAGTCTACTTCCTCAAAATGTGGAAACGATAATGTTTATCAAAATGAACTGGAAATTCCACTTGGAAGACCTGTCCCAGCAATTACATCGAAATACAGAGATATCTGTAATGGGGGATTCCAGCAGGGAGGAATTAATATTGTATGATGAAGAACAGGATGTACACACTGATGAGGATGGCAGTGGCGATGACATCTTGTAGACACTGTAGAGCTGTTGCTTTAAGGCAATTGGTAACTTGTTTTTTGGGGGCCCAAACAAACCAATCATTTCAACCACAAGTGTGGCAGTCCTTGTCTCTGAAATGATTGGTTTGTTAAAGTGTGCATATCCTATTTAATATCCAACATAAGGATGGGTGGGAGGTCCCAAGGACAATTCCATCTTGCGCCACCATTAATTTATCCCACTGCTGTGTGGCAGTATTATAGATATGCTACAAACTGCCGACTGTTTGTGCCGCTGCTCTGTCGCCTAGTTGTAAGTTACCAGCTAGCTGGCTGCAGTCTTTGACCTAAAGTGTCTGAACACACCATTGTGAGCATTAAGGTGGTCAACATTGTCTGCAAATGACTGGAAATTAATGTTATTGAAGCTAATAATACTCTAGGGCCAAAAAAAAAACCGCAAAAATTATGTGATTTTGGCATTTTCTGACAATTTTGGAAAGAAATCCAAATTCCATCACGGCTGTTTGGCAAATCCAAATCCAAATTCCACCGATGAATCCAAATCCAAATCTTTGGGGCTGGCGCACATCTCTAGTTTGTGTTTACATACATATATAACTTGATTTCCTGCAGCAAATTGAAAAATGTAAATATGCACTGCTCAAAAAAATAAAGGGAACACTAAAATAACACATCCTAGATCTGAATGAATGAAATATTCTTATTAAATACAGGCACGTGGAGGCCACACACACTACTGAGCCTCATTTTGACTTGTTTTAAGGACATTACATCAAAGTTGGATCAGCCTGTAGTGTGTTTTTCCACTTTAATTTTGAGTGTGACTCCAAATGCAGACCTGCATGGGTTAATAAATTTGATTTCCATTGATAATTTTTGTGTGATTTTGTTGTCAGCACATTCAACTATGTAAAGAGCAAAGTATTTAATAAGAATATTTCATTCATTCAGATCTAGGATGTGTTATTTTAGTGTTCCCTTTATTTTTTTGAGCAGTGTATATATTGTTCTATTGTACTGTTTTGCGCACTGTGGCTTTGGCCATTATTTATGAGTGGTGGTTGACAAAGCTGAATATATTTGTCCTATTAAAAACACGTTAAAGGTTAAAGAACACAGTACGCAATTGGCGCAAAAGGTACCGCAAGGGTATGCCCTTAGCGTAGCAGACGCTGTGCACAGGGTGTGAACTCAGGCGTTGCAGATACTTACAGAATTAAGCTAGAATAACTATACCTTAAGGAATGTACTTATACTGTAAACATTTGTGCAGTGACAATGTGTAGATGTAATGCAGTGTAACCTTGTTAGCTTAAAAGCTGTATGAGTGACTATGACGCTCTGAGAACCTTTATGCATTTATAATAATCAATCGAATACCGGTCTAAGGTTCTAACGCCTTTAGTGAGAGAATGAACGTTCAAAAAGAATAATACAATACAAGCTATACACTACCAATATAACATAGAATATCTAACCAAGTTACTACACATAAAATACAATAAAGACACAATTACTTTTAAAAGGGGAAGGAGAGAGAGAATGGCTTATAACATTAAATAAGAGACAATATGGTTGCAGATAAACCCACACATGTGAGAGACAATCGCTGTGCAGTTAGTCAATGCTGAATACCGCATGGGATGGAAGCTAGACTCCATTTTGGGAAACCTCCCATGATTCCAAGGACTGCAACACATGGTTGAAAGGGGGAGGGGAAAACACCCAGCAGCAGCCATTTTACTCAAACCAACTAATCTTATTCCACATTCCAATCCAACTTCCTAGTACCATCTTATTCAATTTCACATTCCAAACAAACTCAGTATCTCAATAACCAGAGCATATGGTATGCTGGCTATGCGATATGAATCACCACAAGACCAGATCACAATGTAACCACACATATCAGCCTGCCATTGCTACAAGCACATGACTACAGTAACAAAGGAAGTATGCTTTGACTTCAAACCTTCAGCAAGATGCATCATGTAAACCTACTATAATCTGTTATAAATCACCAACCATAAATGTATACCAGGAATGCTATGTTACAGATTGTCTACTGTTCCAATTCATTACAGATTTCATAGAGTATTCAGCACAAACACCCAACAATCACACAGCTGCGCAAGCCTCATTAACCTTAAGCCATTTGTATCTCCAAACCAACCACTCTATAACAATCACTTCACAACAACCTCAAACACATATTTAAACTATTCTATGCCAATCAGCCATGTGATATTGAGATTATGATACTTAGCCTTTGGTGCCTGGTGATGATCCAGCCATGCTTCTGAGAGCTTTGTTCTGAGTGTAGCTACATTACATCTGTTCTCTGAGTTCACAAGCAACTGCACACCTCTCTCTTTGGCCAGGCACTACCTTCCTGTGACTAGTTCCTGGGGGAGGGGTCTCTCTTCCTTTGTATATGCTGATCAGGTTCAGCCCTGAACTGTATCATTCATTGTTCTAACAAAGTGATTTTCATCTTTTATACATATAATCATATCTATCCGCTGCAATGTCCCACAACTTCACAACAAGCATCAAATTAATCTACACATCAATCTGCTTGTTTCAATATCAAACATGACGGGCGTATCTGGTTCTGTTCAAATAATACACATTCATGACATTAATTCATTAGCTAATTTTAAATCTCCATGATGTCTGGTGCTTGATATTATTATAATTATGTACTGTATGAAATAAGTGTCGAATCCATCTCTGTGCCATGTCCGTGTAAATGCGTGTGTTACTATATATTGCTGTGCTCGCTGCGCATATTTGCAAGTATAGCGACTTAAATGTGTGTAGTTTGTATGTTCTCTCTATGTAATATTTTTGACTTTGACAGTCCACCCTTTGGCAGTCACCAATAACTGCCACTTCCTAAAACATTTCAAAAAGAGAAAAATATATGTCATATGTAAATACATTTCTATGATTGGGTAAGGGAGGAGAGAAGAAGGTGGGAAAAGGGTATGACCTAGTGAGATAGCAGAAGCATATGTGTATGAATCCATGTTTGGGGGGTCATGTATCATCGTGCCGTACGTGTTTTAAATCAAGCTTCGAGGTATTGCGAAGTATACATTTGAATTCCTTCTTATCCCGCGGTACGGGTCTGTGGATGGGCTGTCAAACTTTACCGAGCTCTTTTCGGATTTTGGTTGCAACAAAATGGGGGCGCACATTTTAGTTGATGATACATGAATGGGGGAATATGTGATTGCTGGTATCTGTGCCTGTATTCCCTATCGACTATGTGTGTCATTACCTGAAGGTTGTAGAAATGAAGATAAAGAACAATTATGGTAAATGCAGTGGTATTCTATGTCAGGTTAATGAACATTTGTCGGTTGAAGTCTTGTCTGGTTTCTGTTGAATGCAGTCTTCTTTGTGCTTTTGCCCAAAAGGTGCGAGCAAAAGCTTTGTCAATGTCCATAGACTTACAAAAGTGTTGGGCTAGCGTAAATTTAAAATTTCTAGGGAAACTGGGGGTCTATGGCATAGTTCATCAAATATCTGTGTATAAGGTTGTCAAAACTTCTTCTTTAATCCATCAGTTGTCTGTATACTGGATCATCAAATTCCTCGTCCAAGTGGGTCTTTTTACCTTGGAGAAAACGGAAAAACAGGTGAAAGAAACGGACCGTGGAATCACATTTTCATCACAACAGTGTCTCTATCGTTGGGTCATAAATCAAATCAATTTTGTTATGCAATACAGTCATTACCTCAGGCAGTACTTTTCCAATATAACATAATCCTTCTGAGTTTGGGGCAAGCCGCTCATACGCCTTTCTCCCGCATATGAAATATGCATCATCGGGGAGAACATATGGGACTGAATATGTCATTACCATGTTACACATTTTCCATGTGAACTCTCCTAACCCTAATTCTCCCATCTGTTTAGTACACCTATCAGTTTGTACGATTTGTGCACTGTATCCTGGTGATACCTCTCCAACTCTCATGATCCTACTTCCTAGGGTATACCTATATCGGAAAGATTTTCCACTACCGGCTATGTGGCGTATAAGCTCTGTATCTGTAGGCATTCTATCCGCTCTATATGAAAAGGTCCTGGTTTTGTTATTCCATGACACTTCCCAATTTCCCGGCTTTCGGGGATTGGAAATGTTAAAACATACTAGGGATCTATCCACATGATATTGGTGGAGCTTCAAACTAGGAGGACTGGAGATATTAAACCTCCTGTCCACCGGCCTCCCACCACTTAACTCAAGTACCTCCCCTACCGTTAAAGGGAATGGTACTAAGCCTGATTTGCTATGGTCTTTAGGTACTTGAAAGCATACCCAACAATCTGTCTGATTTAACACTTTACCCACTAAGGAGTGATAGTTACTCAATGGATGCCGGTTCATGTTAATGTTAAAACTGGACTGACATTTCTTGATGCACCCATCCTCTACTACCCTGTCACAGAGTCCACAGATACAGTTCTCTTTTCAGCTAACAATGTTTACAAATAACATGGCTGCTAGATCGTTTCCGGTACTCGCCTTTGCTTGGTGGTTGTGTTGCTATTGGAAATTTACACCTCCGTCTCAGTCATCAGAACCTTTCTGGATCCTTTCTCGACCTCACTGGTACTCTCACCGAAACAGACTGCTCTGGTCAACATCAGGGTCAACATGAAAACACGGATCACAGTCTCTTGGGGCGAGTCCATCTTACAGGAGGAGAAAAGGAGAAATTTGTAATGGGGGTACAGGAAAACAGTTTGAGGGGGAGAGAAACTTGTTACGATAATAAGTTCTCTAGTCTTGTTGTTCTTAAGGTGCTGTCTCTCAGTCTTCCAAACGAACATTCTGGTGATGCAATATTCCTTCCCAACCAGCGATCTTTCTGTAAGGAGCAAAAATCTTGCATTACCATTTGTCTAACTGATGTGTGACATACCATCTTTAAAACATGAAAACATGAGTGAGAAGAGAGAGAAAACAAAAAAAAAAAACAAAGAAAGAGAGAACAATTCATATATATATATATATATATATATATATATATATATATATATATATATAACATAACACATCAATAAACAACAGGAAAAAAAAAACATTTTTTTCAAACATTTTAAAACATTGTCAGATCATCAGGCTGTCATATCTACATATCCAATGGTTTCCTTGCGCAGTCCCTCCCACCAGCACCTCCATACTCCACCCTCTGTATCTGGCCAGGATACATTGATGCGGATAGGTCATGCTGGGGTTTGGTAGACTTCTGCAAAGACCAAGCAGATATGCAATGTTTGAGTCCTACCAATAATCGTCAGAGATGGGGAGAGAAAAGAAACATTTCACAGATACATTTACAACGTTTCACCCGGTCATTCCTGTGTCTTCAGGGAATGACCTCCCAATTTATTAACTGTTACCTCAGGCTTACCATCAGTCCTAATGATCACCTTTTATAATTTGGTGTGTCATATTCATGCTCATATTCATGTCTAGGGGGTCTGACTTTATGTGGGCTGTTGCAGTTACTGGCATAATGCCCTTCTCTTTTGCACAGATCACAAACCCTGGGCTTCCTCCAAGTGTCAGTGAAGTGGGGTCTTGGTTGATTTGCTGCCTCCTCAAACGCTTGGATGCTCAGCACCATCAACCGCTTTCCCTGTACCTCCCTGATTCCTTGGATACCATGATTATGTCGTTGTCTAGGGAGTTGACAGAGGTGGATTGGCCATAGGGTCTACAGGGAATACCCCCGGTGGGCCGGCGCACCCGTGGGGCCTGTTTTGTTTGAGGACATGTGGTCCTATTTATAGACATAATGAATAAGATGCCAAACAATTTGCATATATGAAAATGACTTTGCCACTTAGCCTGTGATTGCAGATGATCTAGTGTATGCTCGGTCTGCCTGCTTGGCTGACATATAAGATTGAGTGAATAGTGATTGGGATACGGTTGGTGTAATAAGCAAGAAAATATATCTTTCTAAAGAATGATATAGTTTCCTAAATCCTAAAGGTGTGTCATATAATGTGCTCATAACATCTAATTTTATTTCCTTTTAACTTCCCCTTGATGCTGGACATCCCCACTATCTGGAAAGTCTTGGGGGGAGGGAGCTGCTGCCATGGCCCATGGCTAGACCTTACACCTCTGGTGCTGCCCATGTGGGGCCACTAGTACAAATTTTTCCAGGGCCGCTTTTTGTTCCCAATCCGCCCCTGGGAGTTGATATACCTTCTGTGAATCTTTGATCATACACTTAGATCTTTCCTAGGATCTGGGAAATCAGACATGATTGATCTCAATTCTGTCCGGGACCAGGGATGGCGCATTGCACTGTCCTTGACGGGAATGGTTCCCTGATCGTCAGTCTTCCCATTGGGGACTGTGATCACCCTGACAGGACTAAACTCAATTACATCACCTTGTTTTGGTCTTACAATATGGGGTACATTTGTTTGTGCGTGATATAAAACATTGTACGTACCTGTGGACACGACCTCACCTGACCCTCCGTTAGGGGGTTTGATTATTGCCTTTACCGATTTGGTCGCGTCCACCTGGATGTCTCGTGTGATGGCTGCTGGAAGGGGTGCCGACATCGGGCTGGGCTCACTTTCTTGCTTGTATTCCTGAGGGAAGTTTAACATGGGGTGCGACTTGCACAGGTTAACATTTGTGATTTTTACACTTTCCTTTTCATAAACATTATTACATTTGTTACTTTTGTTCTTAATACAGTTACTAAGTGCATTTTTATCGTACAACATTGTGCCATTTCTCTGCAACCATAATCCTCTCCATTGCCATGTCTCTCTTCCCAAGATGAGGGTCAGATATGTAAGTTAAATTTCTTTGCATTTCACTTTCCTGTTGCCATAACTGTAAACAATCATAATGTCTGATCCGTTGCTTCCCGGATTTTATGAGACAGATCCTTCGCCTTAAATTATGCAGTACCTCTGAGTCAAAACTACCTATCCCAGGAAATGGTGCTTTATCCCCCACAGTCATTCGTGTCCATTCATCACAAAAGGTCTCAGTGTGGAGACCATATCTTCCCCACATTACTAACCGGGCCGACCCCCGGGGCTTGAAAATCTCTGCAGCCTGAACTCTGACTGCTAAACGTCCCTGTGTTGTGCACTTGGCTTCCATTGTGGACCTTTTTAACACAGAAAAACTTCCTAAAATGCACCAAACACAGAAGTCTACGGTGGAAGTTACCCAAGCTCTTCCACCAGCTTCTTCTGCTCCGAGTACAACGAATCCGCTCCTTTTAGCAGACACGTGTAACCGTTACAGGCCCTATCTCTAGAGATTTTCCTGAGAGACCAGTGAAAATTCCCTTCTTTACACAAATCACGCTTGCATGTGCTCCCTACAACACGTATGAGGGCAAGATTTACGCATGGATATACTACCTCATATCACGTTGCATTATTGGTCACACATACAACCGTGCGGTCCAATCGTACCACTTATAGACACTTGTTGCCCATAAATGGTAGGATCATTGGAGTCTCCCTACTGTGCTCCAAAACAGCCAGAGCGTAATACAACGAAAACTTTATCACACTCCGTCGCACGTTTTCACTTAGACCGTGCTCATCACGTATTCACCTTGACCGTGATTCACCAAGACTTACTTCACCAAGATTTACTTCACCAAGATTTACTTCACCAAGATTTACTTCACCAAGATTTACTTCACCAAGATTTCACCAAGAGGAGTTCAATACACTCATACCGTTTTCAACCCACTATCATTCTATAGTTTTCTGATCAGAAAAATCATTTCCCGTAATCTGATAGCTCTCCCCAGAGGCATTACAGTAAAGTAAGGTATTTAAACTAAATTTTGGAAACTGAACAAATGTGTGCTATTGTCTTGTGGCTTCTGTATCGCCTTACTATAAATGTAAGCAATATTTCACCATATAAACGCTTACCAAACCCCACACAGTATCTTCTATGCTGTGTGCTTGTTTTTACAATTACTCTTTTAAGTATTACTCCTTAATGTATCATTTTTACTCTTTAACTACCAATAGCAACAAATCTTTCTCAGCACGTTATCAATTATGAAATGGCAACCAGGAAGGTGAGATGTGAAAATTACACAAACGAACATGCAATTCTAAATTAATCTAATAACATATATTGATGTAAGCACATGCATATAGATATTACATATAAGTACCAATCACTATTACTTATGATTGACTGATATAGATTAAATAAATGCATTAAAAAAAACTCATTAAATGATGATTTCTTTTTGACAATGGATGGCTGATTATTTCCTGAGTCAACTGAAAATCAGCCGCTTAGGGGAGGAAAAAAATTGACCTTCCCAAAATGGCCGCTGCTCCTCCCCCTTTCACCTCCATGAGGGTCACACAAAATGGTGGACAGACCATGCTGCTTCTGGTCACAAAGAAAGTCATCATTCAAACTCCTAAAGTTATTCTAGGCCTGAGTTTTTTAAAAAAAAAACTATATCAAGGCTATGCAGCAACTTTTAAATGTAATTTTAAACCTACTTAAACAGATAAACCATCCAATCTGCGTGTGTAGTTAGGCACAAAATAGAAATAAAAAAAAACAGATTTCCAAAGACAATAACGTACTGTTCTTACCTTCCAGTTCCCGAATTCCCTCAGCACTCCTTACCAAGTGAAGCAGGCGCTTATCTGGTCAGCACTGCGAGGGATAGCACCTTCCTGCCTTTTGCTGATCGATAATGTCTGCTAAAGTTACCTAGTGCAGATATGTGAAGACCGGAGGAGAGCCCCCACTTGACAAAGCCGAATATATTTGTCCTATTAAAAACACGTTAAAGGTTAAAGAACACAGTACGCAATTGGCGCAAAAGGTACCGCAAGGGTATGCCCTTAGCGTAGCAGATGCTGTGCACAGGGTGTGAACTCAGGCGTTGCAGATACTTACAGAATTAAGCTAGAATAACTATACCTTAAGGAATGTACTTATACTGTAAACATTTGTGCAGTGACAATGTGTAGATGTAATGCAGTGTAACCTTGTTAGCTTAAAAGCTGTATGAGTGACTATGACGCTCTGAGAACCTTTATGCATTTATAATAATCAATCGAATACCGGTCTAAGGTTCTAACGCCTTTAGTGAGAGAATGAACGTTCAAAAAGAATAATACAATACAAGCTATACACTACCAATATAACATAGAATATCTAACCAAGTTACTACACATAAAATACAATAAAGACACAATTACTTTTAAAAGGGGAAGGAGAGAGAGAATGGCTTATAACATTAAATAAGAGACAATATGGTTGCAGATAAACCCACACATGTGAGAGACAATCGCTGTGCAGTTAGTCAATGCTGAATACCGCATGGGATGGAAGCTAGACTCCATTTTGGGAAACCTCCCATGATTCCAAGGACTGCAACACATGGTTGAAAGGGGGAGGGGAAAACACCCAGCAGCAGCCATTTTACTCAAACCAACTAATCTTATTCCACATTCCAATCCAACTTCCTAGTACCATCTTATTCAATTTCACATTCCAAACAAACTCAGTATCTCAATAACCAGAGCATATGGTATGCTGGCTATGCGATATGAATCACCACAAGACCAGATCACAATGTAACCACACATATCAGCCTGCCATTGCTACAAGCACATGACTACAGTAACAAAGGAAGTATGCTTTGACTTCAAACCTTCAGCAAGATGCATCATGTAAACCTACTATAATCTGTTATAAATCACCAACCATAAATGTATACCAGGAATGCTATGTTACAGATTGTCTACTGTTCCAATTCATTACAGATTTCATAGAGTATTCAGCACAAACACCCAACAATCACACAGCTGCGCAAGCCTCATTAACCTTAAGCCATTTGTATCTCCAAACCAACCACTCTATAACAATCACTTCACAACAACCTCAAACACATATTTAAACTATTCTATGCCAATCAGCCATGTGATATTGAGATTATGATACTTAGCCTTTGGTGCCTGGTGATGATCCAGCCATGCTTCTGAGAGCTTTGTTCTGAGTGTAGCTACATTACATCTGTTCTCTGAGTTCACAAGCAACTGCACACCTCTCTCTTTGGCCAGGCACTACCTTCCTGTGACTAGTTCCTGGGGGAGGGGTCTCTCTTCCTTTGTATATGCTGATCAGGTTCAGCCCTGAACTGTATCATTCATTGTTCTAACAAAGTGATTTTCAGCTTTTATACATATAATCATATCTATCTGCTGCAATGTCCCACAACTTCACAACAAGCATCAAATTAATCTACACATCAATCTGCTTGTTTCAATATCAAACATGACGGGCGTATCTGGTTCTGTTCAAATAATACACATTCATGACATTAATTCATTAGCTAATTTTAAATCTCCATGATGTCTGGTGCTTGATATTATTATAATTATGTACTGTATGAAATAAGTGTCGAATCCATCTCTGTGCCATGTCCGTGTAAATGCGTGTGTTACTATATATTGCTGTGCTCGCTGCGCATATTTGCAAGTATAGCGACTTAAATGTGTGTAGTTTGTATGTTCTCTCTATGTAATATTTTTGACTTTGACATGGTTCTGCAACTGTCAGTTAGGCATCTTCTTCTGCCTCTCATGATGATGCAAGACCTTTTCACTCAGAGTCTAGAAGAGGAGTAAATAAAATATAAAAACCACTGAGTCAGTAGAGCAAACTGTGCGATCAGTAACAGAAATGACACAAATCCCTGAGAAGAGTCTGTGTGTCCACAAGTGCGCTGTGTGATCCTGACCTTTCTGATACTGTACTTGCCGAGAGGCCACCTTCCGCCATTTATGTTCCCTCAGGAAATGTGGAGATGAGCAGCAGAAATACAGCTGATTAGAGAAATTGAGGATGCCACTGTGAAAGTGCAAGAGGATGAGGGGGATATTTGTGTATCTGATTCCATCAGTTATGATAAGTCAGGCAACAGTGGAAGCATCTCTTGGCCATGATAAGAAGAAGGCCATTGCCACACCTAGGCAAAGGACCAAAAAATCCAACACTTACAGTTTGTGTGGAATTAGGTTAACCCAAATCCTGACACTAACTGTCAAGCCATCTGTAGTGTTTGTAAAACAAGAGTAAGCAGAGGTAGGGACAGTAACCATCAAGGAACCTCCTTCCTGTTACAACAATTGCAGCAAACTCATGAAAATGTTTTGTCAACATCAGAAACCTGTGCTTAAAAATACAACAACATGCAGTCCAGCATCAGCTGACTCCCTACTCTCAGCTAGATCCCAGCACCTGCAATCTCCACCGCCAACACCTTCATCCTCAATATCCTCAGTAATGATCAGAGGTAGACCTGCATCCAAATTTGATAAGGCTAGGTGACTTCTCCCCTATCTAGGATTCCTCACAAGAATCCTTGAGCGTTAGGCCTGCTGTTGCTGCTGGGGATGAAACTTCATCCCAGAAGGGAATCTTTTGTAAGGGGAAGCAAGTATGACAGCTGTCACCAAGTCACAGAGCGACTCATTGATGCCAAAGGGATGCCAAAGCAATATGGTTTTCCCTTCTTGGACTCTTCTTAGGATTTAGGATTTCTGATAATGCCACATTAATGAAAGCATTAAAGCCAGCTGGCTGAATTCCAACACATCCCATGTTTTGTTCACGTCACATGATCAACTTGGTTGTACAGAGTAAAATGAGAGGGGCATGCAGGAGATGCTGTTTGTGGACTGTATAATTTCAGGGGACACCTTATTAAACCTGTGTTTCCTGTGTTCCTGCCAACATAGATACTGGCTAGTGCTCTGAATACTCCGCACCACTCCGTTGTATGCTCAGTGCTGTCTGCGTATCAGAAATGTGAGTACAGCTGTACTATCACTGAGCGCTACAATAAATATTATTGCTGCTTAAGTCTATCCGCCTGGCATGTCTACCATCTATTATTGTTAGGGTCTCCTGCCCTGTGCTGCCACGTCGTCATGGCAACCGGGAGACAAGTGCTAGCGGAGTAACCTGAGCGCAGCTGATACTCCGGTTCGGGTCTTTTGCTGTGCAGTGGTTACAGGCATGGGATCCGGTGCTGGTTTTTGTGCTCACAGTCTGTGAGGTCTGAGGGGGGCGTGGACAGCACCTGCTTTATAAGGCCTCTTCTCAGGTTAAGCAGATGCTGCTGAATCTTTGTTGGTTAGTCAGTTCCTGAAAGTTAGCCAGTACTGTGTAGCTTTGTATTTTGTTGTTGCTTACTGCAAATAGGCCTGGGCATTTGGTACTACACTCTGCCAATCCAGACCTAGCAGTAAGACTGGAGTCAGTCGTTTAGCCTGCTGAGGTTCTTTTGCTATCCTGTGAACCCAGCAGGTTTGTGGCTGTACTTTCAGACCTGCCTGCATAATCCTCTCTCACTGTGCAGGGCGTCCATGTGTCAGTTTAGTGGCAGTAAGCTGAACCTGGGCCCTGCAAGTGAGAATTAGGATTGTGGAGACTCTCCTTGTGTCTATTATTCCATCTCTGACCAAGGAGTTTACTGCCACACCCGTTGGTAACCCTTTAGGGTTTTGCTGTTGCCCTTAGCAACAGCATTTCGGGTTCTCTACGTATTAAAACACAACATCTTGCTTTTTCCATCTGAGCATTTCTAATACTAGGGAGACACCCTGTTTCTTAGCCTCTGGGCTTCTCTGTTCACTCTGTGTTGGTTTTGTTACCCTATCACCTTCTGTGTACGTTATGTCATATTTCCCAGTCTGTCTGTGAGTTCATTTGTTTTGCATCCCTCTCTGTTCAGACACCAGTACATTCCTGCAGGCACTGGTGTGTATAACAGTTCAAACACCAGTACATTCCTGCAGGCACTGGTGTGCATAACATATTCAGCAGCCAAATACTCCTGTTGAAATTTTGTGGGAATATGGAGCATACCCCTCAAAATACGTTGCAACAGGTGGTCGATCAGGTGCAGGTCCTGACTCGTCAATTTAATGATTTGTCCATTAAAATGCACACCTCCCAGGCCGCTGGCGGAGCTCCCGCAGCAGCAGCACCTTCAGGGGTTAAGGAGCCGAAAGTAAATCTTCCGGATCGTTTTTCTGGAGATCGCTCGCAGTTCTTTTGTTTCAAGGAGAGCTGCAAGTTATATTTCCAGCTTAGGCCTCAGTCTTCTGGGTCAGAGATTCAGCGGGTGGGCATAGTGATTTCCTTGCTACAAGGAGACCCACAGGTCTGGGCATATGGGTTGCAGCCTGACTGTCCGTCGCTTAAAAGTGTTGATGCTTTTTTTACGGCACTGGGCATGTTGTATGATGACCCTGACAAGACGGCCTCAGCCGAGGCTCAGATTTCGATCCTTAAGCAAGGGCGAAGGCCAGTTGAGGTTTACTGTACGGAGTTTCGGAGGTTGGCCCATGATACCCAGTGGAATGACCCAGCCCTGAGACACCAGTACCGAAGAGGTCTTTCTAACCAGATAAAAGACCAACTGGTACAATATCCCTTGCCTGATAGCTTGGATCAGCTCATGCAGTTATCCATCCGGGTGGATAGACGGCTGAGAGAGCGTAGGCTTGAAAGGGAGACCGAGGTTTCCTTCTTTCCCAAGGGAACCTCAGACTCTGAGGAATTTTCCGAGGAGCCTATGCAGATTGGGGCTACCCGCCTCTCCTCGCGTGAGAAGACGCGGAGGAGACAGCAGGGGTTGTGTTTGTACTGTGGGAATAAGGGTCATGTGGTAGTATCATGCCCAGAAAAGCCGGAAAACTTCAGGGCCTGAGGGTGATGGGAAATATCCTGTCAGGCCAGAAGTCAGAATTTCCCAAGAAGACTTTTATCATTCCGGTGACCTTGAAGATCCTCGGTCAAACTGTCAAGACTGAGGCCTTTGTGGACAGTGGGGCCGACGGGGTTTTTATGGACCGCCAATTCGCCCTGAAACACTCTGTTTCCTTAGTACCCTTGGCGTCGGAAATTGAGATTTGTGGGTTAAACGGGGAACCATTATCCCAGGGTAAAATTACCTCTTGCACTAGCCAGATTTCTTTGTTTATTGGAGCCACACACTCTGAAAAATTGTCCTTTTATGTGACTGTCTGTACTTTTGCCCCATTGGTGTTGGGGTTACCCTGGTTAAGGGCCCACAATCCTCAATTTGACTGGGTCTCTGGGGAGATTCTTAGTTGGGGTACTGATTGTTTCAGGAGTTGCTTGAGCCTTCCAGTCAGGCTCTCGCAGCTAAGTTTGCCAGGATTGCCAGGGTGTTATGCAGATTTTGCGGACGTGTTCTCCAAAAAAGTTGCAGAGGTACTACCTCCCCATCGCCCCTATGACTGTGCCATTGATTTGTTGCCGAATGCTAAGCTTCCCAAGAGCAGGTTGTACTCCCTGTCACGTCCTGAGACTCAGGCTATGGCAGAGTACATTCAGGAGAACTTGGCTAAAGGATTTATCAGACCTTCACAGTCTCCAGTTGGGTCGGGGTTCTTCTTCGTGGGTAAAAAGGACGGTTCATTGCGACCCTGCATCGACTTCAGGGAATTGAACCGTATCACGATTAAAAACTCATACCCACTGCCTCTCATTTCGGTCTTGTTTGACCAGCTTCGTACTGCCACCATTTTTTCTAAGATTGACCTACGCGGTGCGTACAATCTAATCCGAATAAGAGAGGGGGATGAATGGAAGACTGCCTTTAATACCCACTCAGGGCATTATGAATATTTGGTGATGCCTTTTGGGCTCTGTAATGCCCCGGCAGTCTTCCAGGATTTCATGAACGATGTGCTCAGGGAATATTTGGATAGATTCTTAGTTGTATACTTAGATGACATCCTAATCTTCTCCCATTCCCTGGAGGAACATCGGAAGCATGTACGCTTAGTCCTCCAGAAACTCAGAGACCACCGGCTTGGGGCGAAGCTGGAGAAGTGCGAATTTGAAGTTCAGCAAATCGCATTTCTAGGATATATTATCTCCCCAGAAGGTTTCCAAATGGAGGGTTCCAAGGTACAGGCAGTCCTGGATTGGGTGCAGCCCACTAGTTTGAAGGCGCTTCAGCGTTTCCTGGGCTTTGCAAATTTTTATAGACGATTTATCGCTGGATTTTCGTCTATAGTGGCGCCCTTGGTGGCACTCACTAAGAAAGGGGCGGATGTTGCTCACTGGTCTCGTGAGGCCAAAGCGGCTTTTGCCCGTCTCAAAAGGGCATTTGTCTCGGCCAAGGTGCTGCGACACCCAGATCCAGAGCGTCCTTTTGTGGTGGAGGTGGATGCCTCTGAGATGGGTATTGGGGCAGTGCTCTCTCAGATGGGAGTGTCTGATAATCGCCTTCATCCCTGTGCTTACTTTTCCCGTAAATTTTCGCCTGCCGAGATGAATTATGACGTGGGTAACCGGGAATTGTTGGCTATTAAGGATGCACTCGAGGAGTGGAGACACTGGCTTGAGGGGGCTAAGTTTGTGGTCTCAATTCTCACCGACCATAAGAATTTGGCATATTTAGAGTCAGCGAAGCGTCTCAATGCCAGGCAGGCACGATGGGCTTTGTTTTTTGCTCGCTTTAATTTTTTGATAACATATCGCCCTGGGTCAAAAAACATCAAGGCTGATGCGCTCTCGCGGAGTTTTGCTCCAATCCAGGAGACCACCGAGGAGCCATTGCCCATTGTGTCCCCATCATGTATTAAAGTGGGCATTACCCAGGACCTCTTGTCATTAGTCCTTAGAGCACAGGAGCAGGCTCCTCCAGACCTTCCGGTAGGTCTTTTGTTTGTGCCTCCTAGGTTAAGACAGCGAGTGTTCCTGGAATTCCATGCCAAGAAGTCGGCAGGTCACCCGGGTATTGCCAGAACTCGGGAGTTGCTATCTAGGGCGGTGTGGTGGCCCTCGGTGGCTAAGGATGTGGATCAGTGGGTTCGGGCATGTGACATCTGTGCCCGAAATAAGACTCCTAGAGGGGTTCCTGTTGGCCCATTACATCCACTCTCTATTCCATCTAAGCCATGGACCCACATTTCAATGGATTTTGTTGTGGACTTGCCCAAATCCTCTGGGATGACAGCCATCTGGGTTGTCGTTGACAGGTTTTCGAAGATGGCGCACTTCGTTCCACTGGTGGGGCTGCCATCGGCCAGACGCCTGTCTGAATTATTTATGCTGCATGTTGTGCGCCTCCACGGGTTGTCACTTGATGTGGTCTCTGACCGCGGATCCCAGTTTGTGGCCAAATTCTGGAGGGCATTTTGTTCCGATCTCCAGATTTCTGTCAGCTTGTCGTCAGGCTACCATCCGCAGTCTAATGGGCAGACTGAAAGGGTGAACCAGACTTTGGAGCAGTTCCTCAGGTGTTATGTCTCCAAGTGTCAGACTGACTGGGTTGCTCATCTGTCAATGGCGGAGTTTGCCTATAACAACGCGGCTCACTCTGCTACAGGGATCTCTCCCTTCCTTTGTGTGTATGGGCATCATCCTAAGGCCAATTCTTTTGACCCCCTGGACTCCACGCCTGGTGGTTCCTCTGTCATTTCGGTCCTTAGAGGTATTTGGAGGAAAGTGAAGAAAGCCCTTGTGTCTGTGTCATTAGTGACCAAAAGGGTTTTTGATAAGCGGAAAAGACCCTGCAGCTTCAAATTAGGAGACTTCGTCTGGTTGTCTACCAAGAATTTGAAGTTGAAACAGCCATCTCATAAGTTAGGCCCCCGGTTCATCGGCCCTTATAAGATCACCAGGGTTATCAATCCGGTGGCATTTCAGTTAGATCTGCCCCGTTCTTTTGGTATCAATAAAACATTTCATTGTTCACTTTTAAAACGGGCGATTAGTAATCCTTCTTCCAGAGGAAGACCTTCCCCTCTTCTGATACGTGGCCAGAGGGAGTTTGTTGTTGAAAGGATTCTTGACTCCAAGATGGTTCGGGGTCGGTTGTCATTTTTGGTGCACTGGAAGGGGTATGGTCCGGAGGAGCGGTCGTGGGTGCGCAGTTGTGATCTTCATGCCCCCAGACTGATACGCTCTTTCTTCTCGCAGTTCCCCGATAAACCCGGTGGTAGGGGTTCTTTGACCCCTCGTCAGAGGGGGGGTACTGTTAGGGTCTCCTGCCCTGTGCTGCCACGTCGTCATGGCAACCGGGAGACAAGTGCTAGCGGAGTAACCTGAGCGCAGCTGATACTCCGGTTCGGGTCTTTTGCTGTGCAGTGGTTACAGGCATGGGATCCGGTGCTGGTTTTTGTGCTCACAGTCTGTGAGGTCTGAGGGGGGCGTGGACAGCACCTGCTTTATAAGGTCTCTTCTCAGGTTAAGCAGATGCTGCTGAATCTTTGTTGGTTAGTCAGTTCCTGAAAGTTAGCCAGTACTGTGTAGCTTTGTATTTTGTTGTTGCTTACTGCAAATAGGTCTGGGCATTTGGTACTACACTCTGCCAATCCAGACCTAGCAGTAAGACTGGAGTCAGTCGTTTAGCCTGCTGAGGTTCTTTTGCTATCCTGTGAACCCAGCAGGTTTGTGGCTGTACTTTCAGACCTGCCTGCATAATCCTCTCTCACTGTGCAGGGCGTCCATGTGTCAGTTTAGTGGCAGTAAGCTGAACCCGGGCCCTGCAAGTGAGAATTAGGATTGTGGAGACTCTCCTTGTGTCTATTATTCCATCTCTGACCAAGGAGTTTACTGCCACACCCGTTGGTAACCCTTTAGGGTTTTGCTGTTGCCCTTAGCAACAGCATTTCGGGTTCTCTACGTATTAAAACACAACATCTTGCTTTTTCCATCTGAGCATTTCTAATACTAGGGAGACACCCAGTTTCTTAGCCTCTGGGCTTCTCTGTTCACTCTGTGTTGGTTTTGTTACCCTATCACCTTCTGTGTACGTTATGTCATATTTCCCAGTCTGTCTGTGAGTTCATTTGTTTTGCATCCCTCTCTGTTCAGACACCAGTACATTCCTGCAGGCACTGGTGTGTATAACAGTTCAAACACCAGTACATTCCTGCAGGCACTGGTGTGCATAACAATTATCCTCTGATGTATAGTTATGACATCTAGTATACACATATCAACAAAATGTTGGTTTTGAAATCAGGATTTTATTTACAAAACTAGTGTTGATATTAGATTTTTATAATGAAAAAGTTAAAAACCTTAAACCAGAGCTGGCCAAACCAGTCCTCGAGATCTACCAACAGTTCACATTTTCCAGACCATCTAGCTGGTGTACAGGTGTAGTCATTACTAATTAAGATGTGCTTAATTCATTCCTAACTGACAATTATGCAGCTCTCCAGTATGCTTGGAAAACATGAACTGTTGGTAGATCTCGAGGACCGGTTTAGCCAGCCCTGCCTTAAACTATGCTAAAACAATGACAGTAATGCTGTGATAGGCCGTCACAGCAGAACCCTGGAAATAAAATTACTGATTTGGTGGAAAACTTATTCAGCTGCTATGTCTTTAGTGTCCGGTACCAGGTGCATGACGGATTTCTTGTGGCAGTTCTTGTTATATTTTAAGAATCATTTCCATGAGCAATGTGAACATATGTATCCTGTTTCAGTGTACACTACATATGTATATTGAATGTGTGCCTAATTCAGATCTGATCATTGGGCTGCGTTTTTTGCTGCCATGCGATCAGATAGTCGCCGCCTACAGGGGGAGGGTTAAAATCGCTATGCATGTGTGCGAACGCATGTGTAGCAGAGCTGCACAAAAACTAGTTTGCAGGAATCTATGACCTGCAAACTGGATTTATTCTAGGGAACAGATTGCCACCTAGCAACAGCAGGTGGGTAGGAAGCAAGCCTTCCCGGATTTTGCTGAGGCAGAGGGGAGTGAATAAAAAGAAATTCACTCCCCCTGCCTATAAAACGGTCCAGGTGCACGGGCACGTGCGCGTTAGATCACGTGCATGCTCGCGGCTATGTGCATGTGCACACCGGGTCTGCTGATCAGATTTTTCTGGAAGCTCGCTGGTGGCAAACCCTTCCCCTACAGAGATAGTAGAGAAGAACGGTAAGTATTGGCCTGACTATTGACGCATTACTGAGTGTGTCTATCAGGACCGAAGGTAGCAAAGGACACAGTTACTACCATGTATGCAAACAAGAAACAAACGTTTATTAAACTTGAAATGCAAGCTAAAGGACTGAGATTGGATGTTTGTTCAAACTGGAAGGTAGAAGAACTGTGGAGACATTGTTGGCTTTAAACTGCACGAAGTAGTCCCAATGCTGGGACGTGGAAGTTACTTCTGCTCGTTACTGGTAGCTGGTTGAGGCTTCTTTTGACCCTTCACTGTGCCTTCGGGAGCAATAAAGAAGAAAGATATTAGAGACTGACCCAGGTGTACCAGAGGAAACAACAGTACTGTAGGGTGGGAAAGGGTGTGAGCTCTTGCTTGGTGGCAATCTGTTCCCTAGAACAAATCCAGTTTGCAGGTCATAGATTCCCGCAAACTAGTTTTTGATCTTCGGGAAGGCTTGTCGCCTAGCAACAGCAGGTGGGTAGACTACCACATACCTGGTGGTTGCTCTGAGAAGCTCAATCTTTTGCAGGCCGGTCTCCAATAATGCTTAGCAAAGGTACGTACTAAGGACCACCTTGCTATAAGCATGATTGATTGTAAAGGTATACCTTTAGCTGCCGCTTTTGTGGTTGCTGCTCCCCGCAGGGAATGGCATTTAAATTGGTTAGTATCTATTCCTGCCTCTTACATGGATGCTACGATCCACCCTCTGATGGTAGAAGACCTTGTGGGGCGAAATGGCTTTCTACAAGCGATGAAAAGCTGGGTGATCTTGTCTCTAACAGGGGCTGTGAAAGCCAAGTAAGAGGACAAGCAAGAGGCTACGCATAGATGAGGTTCTGTAAGATCCTGTACAATGTTGAATTTGACTATAGGATTAATAAATGAGGAAATTTTAGTGTGACCCTTGAGTATTATGTGAAAGCCTGTTGGAATTTGTGACAACCATGGGTCGGATATGTGAATGAGAGCCAATTCGGCTCCCCTGGCCACCATGGCCAGAGCCAATAAGGACGCCAACTTGCGAGATAGGAGGTAAATGTTGGAATTTACTACTCACGATGCTAGGAAAGAGAGGAATGGCTCAATGTCCCAAGTGTGGGAGTATTTGGGTAAAATGGGTCTGGAGAGGTATATACCTCTTAAAAGGCGGATATACAGTTTACAGTCTGTTAGGTTGGGGATCATAATGGCGAGAGCAGACCCATATGACTTAATAGTGGCTGAGGCTAAACCTGACTGGTATTTTGATGCTAAGAAGTCTAGCGCCATGTGTAGTAACGATGGTTGGCTGGTAGAAGCGATTTGTCATCGCAGTTGTTAAACTTCTTGATAATTGTACAGTATCTAGCTCTCGCACGGGGCCTCAAGGAGGCATTGATAAGAGCGTTTGTGGGAGATGCTAGTGCAGCGTCTGTTAGCAACCCAGTAATATTGCCATCCACATGCACTGGGGAAGTGTTTGAAGAATGTCCAGGGTTCCCTGGAAGCACTCTGTGGATAATCCTTGGGGAATTTTTGGTTGATTAGGTTTTCCCTAATTTTGGTTGATTAGGGGAAACCAGATCCTGGATGGCCATACTGGATATACTAACACGATCTGAAGAACATGGTCCTCCCTGATCTTTTGTAAGACCTTCAGTAGAAGAGCAGGAGGGGGAAAGGCATAGGGGCAGGATAGGTCTGTCCAGGGAAAGGACATCTCAACAATTTTCCAGACTTCCTTCGTCCATATTCTGGATGCAAAGCGAGGGGTCTGTGCATTGGTGGGGCTCGCAAACAGGTCTATGTTCAAGGTTCCAAAGGTCTGGACTATTTTCTGAAAGATTTGTATTTTCAGTACTACTGAATTTAGGGATATTTTTTTACGAGATATGAAATCCACTAATTCATTCAGTTCCCCTGGTATGTAAGTAGCTGTCAGAATGATGTCCCTCTGAACTGCCCAACTCCAGATTTCTAATGCTTCCCTGCTTAGATATACTGACCTGGTATCCCCATCTTGTTGATATAAGATACTGCGGTTGTATTGTCCACACATAGTTGGATGCCTACCCCTCTCAGATGTCTGGGTACCAGAGGTCTGAGTGCTAATTTCACTGCTCGTAATTCCAGAACATTTATAATCAGTCCGGGTTTCTTGGTCTTACCAGGTACCTGTTACTACTCTGTCCTGTGAGAAACTCCCCCAACCAATTAGGGATGCATCTGTTGTAATTATCATTGAGGGTACCTCGTCTAAGAGGGTGCGAGGGGGAGGAATGGGAAGACTGTTCCATGTGGACAGTACTTGCTTTACCCTTTGGGAAACACGTATTGTATCTGTCCAGGCGTAATTTGAGTGAATTAGAGTCCTGAGAAGACTCCGCAATTCTCTGCAAAAGAGAGGATCGTTCATAAAGCCAGGGGACATTGCAATTATTTTTCCAATGATCCCTGCTAACGTGCGGAGAGAAAATCCTGCGTTTTTGGGAGATTGTATATATGTAGTTTTTTGTCTCTAGTCATTTCTGTATTAGTGAGAAAGAATGGGTAGATAGGTCAAAGCCTAGGAAAGTAATTATTTTGTTTGGTATCAATATTGACTTTTGCACATTTACTATGAACCCCAAGCTGGTTAATAAGGAAAGGGATAAATCTCTGTGCCTCGCTAAGGTCTCGAGATCTGAGTTTACAAACAGCATGTCATCCAGGTAGATAATGCAATGAATGTTCTGCTGATGTAGGTGAGACACCACTGCTTTCATAACTCGTGTAAAGGTATAAGGGGCGTAGGAAAGGCCAAATACCATAACTGTCTATTGATATATTCCATCTCTCCAATAGAATCTGAGAAGAAGTCTGTGATTGGGGTGAACTGAAATAGAATGGAAGGTTTCTTTTAAATCGATTTTTATACAGAAACAGTCCCTTGTGAGTAGATAGGGAATGTCTGCTATTCATTCCATACGAAACCTTTTTGTTTTTAGATAGCGATTTAACGCTTTAACGTTCAGTACCGGTCTTATTGAACCATCTTGTTTTGTTACCAGAAATAGGTGGCTGATCCAGCCTTTTGCCTTGGGATCTGCCAGCTCTATTTTTCCCTGTTCTAGGGCTTTTGTCAGTACCTCGTCTAACAGGGCACTGCAATTTCTTGAACCCGTAATCTGGGGTATTTGGTGAGGGAAGCATATTAGGAGACATAGACCAGATCGGATTGTTCTTAGTAACCACCTGTCTGTGGTAATGTTCAACCATTCCAGATATGACTCCCTGAGAGTTCCGTGGGGAGAAAGGCGTATGGGTAAACTTACCGTAGTTGTGGCCTTTTCTGGAGTTGTTCCTTGCGCCTGAGGTTGATCCTCTAGAGTTGTCTCTAGGTCTGTTGCTGAAATCTCCTCTATGGCCTCCTCGTGTGCCTTGGAAGTCTTCGGCCGGACCTGCGGCTCTTGAAGTCCAACCCCCTTGGGGAAAGGCCCTCTTAAAGCTCTTGTCACCCTTTTTAAGGTATGAAAAGAATTTTCGGGCTTTGTGGCAAATTTTGACCTCCTCTATAAACTGCAGACTGAATAGGTCGGCATCGGAGAGGTTTGGAAATTCCAGGGATTTTGGTGCTAAATCAGCTAACCCTACGCTAGTTATCCAACTAGCTCTGCGAATATTGGTGATATTATTCAGAGTCTGGCCTATTATTAGAGTAGCTCTGCTAATGGCCTTCAGTAGGGATAGTTTTGACGCCACTAAGGAATCTAGGGAGGTACTGGACTCACCCTCTCTTTCTGCTTTATCTAGCACAAATAGCAGAGGACCGGCTGCGTCCGCTATTTTATATTGTATCTTTTTTAACATACAGTCTGTGGTGTCATTTTGCCTTTTGTCTGCCACAATAGAGGTTAATGCTGGGTCAATGTTAGGGGCAAATAACGCTGATACATCAGACAGCCCCATATGGGAACGCAGTATCAACTCATCTTCTTTAATGAGAGTTGCTCTAAAAGCCAGTTGTGCATACTTCTGGACTTCTGAGTCGCGTTTTAGGGCCCAGTGTGTGGAATACAATTTTGACGGTGGAGCTTTCCCTGCTAAAGGTACTCTAGCCATCTGTATTTCACTAAATTCACCACGCTGGTATGAGGCAGATGTTCTCGTGACTTCCTCAGATTCCCTGTCTACTGTGGTACTATATTTAGGGGAGAGGTGTGACTCTCTGGCAGGTGACCCTATAACCTGACTACGGGCCCCTTTGGACTGTCAGCTACGGACAGGAGTGGTTTCCCAGCTACGAGCAGAAAGCATGTGCTTGCTCCAAGCACTAGATTGTTGTCTGCTCTGGACAATACCAGGGAATGGGGGAATATCACCTGTACAGGTGTCCCTGGATTAAAGTTTACCTTTATTTTTACTTTTGTGCTTTCTCTTATGTGCCTTCGGGCTTTCCGAACTGGATGACTCTGAGGAACTGGAGGAGTGCAGGTCCCTAGCTGAGACTACCTTTTTCCTTTTATAGTTCCTAATTTCCTCAGAGGAGTCAGAAGAGGAAGGGGAAGACCTTGCCCTTTTATAGGCTCTCTTCCCCTTAACACTGCCATCAGCAGATGACATATTAAATGAATCTGTCGCAGTGACAGAAACTGTGTCCTCCATCTTTGCTGACAGGAAAATTTCTGCGCATGCACGTAGCCGCGAGCGTGCACGTGACCTAACGTGCACATGCTCGCGGGGGTGCGCATGCACACCCGGTCCATTTTATAGGCAGGGGGAGTGAATTTCTTTTTATTCACTCCCCTCTGCCTCAGCAAAATCTGGGAAGGCTTGCTTTCTAGCCACCTGCTGTTGCTAGGTGGCAAGCCTTCCCGAAGAACAAAACTGATTTTGTGCAGTCTCTGCGCAGCCCAGGACTTACTCAGCCACTGCAATCACATCAGCCTGTCCGGGACCGGATTTAACGTCAGACTCCCTCCCTTCAAACACTTGGTCCCGCCTGCATTTTTCCAGTCACTCCCTGAAAATGGTCAGTTGCCACCCACAAACGCCCTCTTCCTGTCAATCTCCTTGCGAACACCCATGCGAATGGATCCTTCGCACAAACCCGTCGATGACCAACAATCCCCTTTGCAGCTGTCTGTCGTGCCTGCGCATTGCGGTGCATACGCATGCGCAGTTCGGATCTGATCGCCCGCTGAGCGAAAACGCACAGCAGCGATCAGATCTGAATTAATCCCGAATTTGACGATTTTTAGGTCATACTTTGCTACCCCCTCCCTGTAAATCAGTTTGTGCACATGTCCTCAGTTACTGTGTTACACTGTGAGAATATCTTGCACAATAATATTTTCCAGACTCTTCAGGTTTAACTCCAGTGAGTTTAAAATGAACTTCTCCTTTATTTGTGTCTCTGGACAGAGTTAGTCGGCCCCGAACAGATGGGTTATAATCTGTGCTTGCAGCATAATCTATAACTCCCAAGTACACCAGTCCTTTCCCTTCAGGTTGGCAGATCCAGCCCACACCATACATGTTAGAGCTGTCAGTGAGGGAGGCACCGGTCACTTTACAGGTGAGTTCCAAAGTCTCTGATGGTTTCACAGTCCCAGGACCAGACTCCAATAAGGATATTTGTGAGGTGACACCTGCAAAGAATAATGAAGAAAATATTTAGGCTCTTTGTTAGCTCTTCCAATGATTATGTTACTGAAATGATCACCAAATCAGACTCACATTGCAGCGAGGACACAACACAGAGTAACCACAGAAGATTCTGCATGTCTTGTGTGAGAAATGACACTGAAGCTCAGCTTGAGACCTGGTGGTGCAGATTCTGCTCAGTGCAAGTTTCCGCAAGACTCTTCTCTATTTAAACAGGAAGTTCTCTGAATATATTTACATAGGTACCACATTAATTAAGTGGTTTAAACAAAGTATATACAGTAGTTAGTTTGCCCTGATGTTTAAGTTGGTCATTTTTATTCATTTATATTGTGCCGTACTACAATATGATTTATGCACTTTCCAATTTGACTGCTGAGATTTCTGCACATTGTGCTACTGTAATATTCATTTCAAATTAGAGATGTGCAGTTTGGATTTCCCGAGATAAGAACACACCTGAACAAAGGAGTTCTGAGTTGAATCGAGTCCCAGTTCGGAATCACTTTGGGGTTCCAAGTGGATCCAAGTCCTGGCTCGATTCTGTTGTCAATTTGGAACTCAGATTTAAAAACTATGTTTTTGGATTGCACGTAAACAGGTCCAAATGACATTATTTTAACTGTTATTATAGATTTTTAGAGATTTTATTTATCAATGTTTATTCACTGTTATCAATTTTAAAGGAATCCAAAACAAAACCAAATTTTTTTTTAATTTGATCTACATTGGTGACATTGCAAATGATATTGAAGGGAAAGTATGCCTTTTTACAGAGGATACAAAGCTATGCAACAGGGTAGAGACACCAGGAGGAGTAAAACAAATGAATGAGAATCTATGTAGACTACAGGAATGGGCAAGGTCATGGCAACTACAGTTTAATGCCAAAAAATGCAAAAGAATGCACTTGGGTCTCACCCAAAGACTAAATATAAAATTAACAGCACTATAATGCAAACTACTAAGGAGAGAGATCTGGAAGTCACTACTGTATTTGAAGTGACAAAGTCAGGTAAGCAATGTAACAAAGTAATGAGAAAGGGGAGTCAGATGCTTGATTGCATATGGACAGAGCCAATGCTAGGGTGTTTGGCGCCCTCCTGCAAACTATTAATTTTGCATCTTTCTACAAATACTGATCTGGCCGATCTCAGCCTACCCACAAGTGGCTGCACTGCGCTTGCAACTAGTTGTGGCAAGCTGTGTCCAGTTCACGGGAACGTACACACCATGCATTTGTAAGAATCGCAGGTGCATGCACACCCACGGGCAAGCTTATCATGGCAAACTAATCCATTTGCTGAGATTAGCATTTAATCTGAGAAGAGACACATCTGTATGTCCTCTAGACATGTATATTTACAATGTTTCATAGTTTTAAATGTGTAAAGAAGGGTGATGGGGACAGGGTGAGAGTCGGTAAGTGACAAGAGGTGACAGGGAGAGGGTAATGGCAGGGAGAGGCAGTGGGAGATGGTCCCAGAGTGATGCTAGGGAGAGGCAGTGGGTGACAATGAGAGGCAGAAGGAGACAATGAGAGGTAGAGGGTTACAAGCAGAGGGTGAAAAGAGAGGATGACGAGGAAAGGGTGAGAATCACTAGGTGACAGGGAGAGTTTGACAGGAGAGAGAGGTGATGGCAAAAGAGGTGGGTGACAGGCAGAGGATGACAAGAGAGAGGTGACAGGGAGAGGGTGAGAGTGAGTGGGTGACAGGAGAAAGAGGTGAAAGCCGGGGAGAGGCAGTGGGTGACAGGCACCCCCAAATGACTAATTAAGCAATTTGAATTTTCTAAATATCTTAGTCTTGTATTACTTACCTTTCGCAGCACTGTCTCTCCTCTGGTTCTGTTTTTCTTCTCCAGTGTCGCAGAGAAATCTTTCAGGGACCGACTGGGCAAAAGATTGGTACATACTACCTCTGCACCCCCTCAACGCCCAATATACTGCAGTCACTGCCATGAATCCCCCTTGCCACACACTACACTATCGCCGCAACCCTGCACACACTACTCTACACTTACCTTCTCTGGCTGGCTTCTTTCGTCATGCAGGAGTTGGTCCAACAGTCAGAGGATGCAACAGCCGGGAACAGATAACAGTGGAATGCCAGAGCAGGTGAGTATTCCCTTTTTTTTTTCTTTTGCACCACTGGGTTTTCAAAGCTGAAAACACAGTATGCAGCACACACTGTTAATATGACACTTCTGCCCCCCCTTCCTACCACACATTATTAATATGCCACTCCTCAGTACACATTAATATGCCACTTCCACCTTTCCCCAGCACACATTAATACTGTATGTCACTTTCCCCCAGCACACATTAATATGATACCCCCCTCCCGAGCAAACATTAATATGACACCGCCCCTACCCAGCACACATTAATATGACCCTTCCTCCCCAGAACCCATTAATAGGCCATTTCCCCCCTTTCCCAAGCTCAGATTGTTAATATGCCACTCCCCAGCACATTAATATGAACCCCCCTTCCCAGCACACATTAATGTAAACCCCCTTCCCAGCACGCATTAATATGACCCCCCCTCCCCAGCACACATTAATGACACTTAATCCCAGCACACATTAATATGACCCCCCTTCCCAGCACACATTAATATGACCCCCAGCACACATTAATGACACCCCCCACGCCAGCACACATTAATATGACACTCCCCCAGCACACATTAATATGACCCCCCTCCCCAGAACACATGAATATGAACCCCCTCCCCAGCACACATTAATATGATCCCCCGTACCCAGCACACTTTAATATGATCCCCACTACCCGGCACACATTAATATGATCCCCCCTTCCAAACACACATTAAAATGACACCACGTCTCCCCAGCACACATTAATATGAACTCCCTCCCCAGCACACATTAATATGACACCACCCCTCCCCAGCACACATTAATATGACCCCTCCTCCGCAGCACACATTAATATGAACCCCCTCCCCAGCACACATTAATATGAACCCCCTCCCCAGCACACATTAATATGAACCCCCTCCCCAGCACACATTAATATGAACCCCCTCCCCAGCACACATTAATATGAATCCTCTCCCCAGCACACATTAATATGACCCCCCTTCCAAACACACATTAAAATGACACCACGCCTCCCCAGCACACATTAATATGACACCACCCCTCCCCAGCACACATTAATATGAACCCCCTCCCCAGCACACATTAATATGAACCCCCTCCCCAGCACACATTAATATGAACCCCCTCCCCAGCACACATTAATATGAATCCTCTCCCCAGCACACATTAATATGAACCCCCTCCCTGGCACACATTAATATGACCCCCTGTGGTACCTGACATTGGCCAGTCGAGATACCCATCTTTGTGCAAGAGCTCCGAGTTTAGCGGCAGACAGATATGCCAGCGGGATATTATCAGTAATTATGACGAAAGGGGTGGTGGCCAGATAGTGCTTAAAACTTCTCGGTAATGGACCAGATGAGGGCGAGCAACTCCAGTTTGAACGAAGGCACTGTAGTTTTCACAGTTCTGCTCACTCTTGCAGAGGCCCCAACTGGCATATCCAATCAGTCTTTCACGCTCATTCTGAGCATGGCTGGCATCGGTGTACACCTGAAATGGTTGTTCATAATCAGGATAGGCCAATAACGGGGCTTCAATCAAGAACATCTTCAACAGGTGAAAGGCCCGCTGTTGTTCATCTCCCCAGTGCACCAAGGACGACGTGACCCGATTGGCCTCTGACAACTCAGGGAAAAGAGCCGCCACTTTGGCGAATTGTTCTATGAAGCATCTATAGTAGCCCACAAATCCCAAGTAACTTCGTACATCTCTGACGGTATTGGGGACTGGCCAGTCCTGAATTACTCTGATCTTTCCCGGGTCAGGCATTACACCCTCCGCGCTGATGACATGTCCTAAATACTGGAATTGGGCATGAGCAGGTGACATTTGCTCGGTTTAGGCCGCATTTGGTCAATTCTTGGAATACTTATTCCAAATGTCGCAGATGGTCCTCGTAGTTTCTTGAGATTATCACATCATCGAGGTACAACAGAACCATCTCAAAATTGCGATGTCTGAGACAGTGCTCCATGACGCACTGAAGGTGGCGGGGGTGTTACAGAGCCTAAATGACATCCTCTCAAACTCGGATAAGCCCATCGGTGTAGTGAAAGCCATTTTCTCGATATCTTCAGGGACATTTCAACATGCCAGTAGCCACTAGTGAGGTCAAGTGTGGAGAAGTATGCTGCAGTTTTTAGAGATGTCAGTGACTCCTCGATTCGAGGGAGCAGATAGGCATCCTTGTGTGTTGCTGCATTAAGCATGCAATAATCTACGCAGAAGCGTAGACTACCGTCTTTCTTCTTGATGATCACGAGTGAGGCGGCCCATGGGCTATGGCTTTCACGGATGACTCCTGCCTCTTTCATTTCCGCAATCATGTTCCTCACAGGCTGACAGATAGCTGGAGGAAGGGGTCTGTGTTACTCCTTCATAGGAGGGGTCGTCCCTGTAGAAATACGGTGATACACTTCGCCAGCTTTTCTGAATTCAGATGGGTGCTGACTGAATCCGGTAGCGTTTCGTCACACAATCTGCAGCACTCCATTCCGCTTGTTGGCGGGGTTGTCAACATTTCGGCCCACCATGGAGGTTCTTCGCTAGTCACCAACGTCTCTTCAACTGCCGCCCCTTGTTGAGCTGTGGTTACACCCTGTCCTACAATGTCTTGGAAGTTGATCCAACTGGCTTTCACCACAGGGCAACAGAATTTGTAGAGTCTGATGGCATACGAGTGCGGGTGCAAGAGGTGGACTGGTACCCTTCCACGTACCACTTTTGCTAACGTCCTCACAACGGCGGATGGCTGTTGTCCATCCCACTGGCAGGGTTCCACCAAGGCCTCGTAGTGTCTGCTTCCATGACCAATTCTCATCTTGCACCACACCACTTGTTTGGAGTTCGGTTTCAATAGAATAGGTTGGCAATCTGTGATTCAGTCCTTTCCAATCTCATCCCAACTATTAACAAACTTCTTTTGACCCTCTAGCAATCTGACGGTCTGTTGCAGGGCCTTTCACTCCATAGGGGCTAATGTCTTCATCTCCTGGAGAGCTTCGACTAGTTCCTCTGGGCAGTTCCTCAAGATGTTCATGCCCAGAATGACGGGTGGCAATTGAGTATTGGGCGCGGTGGTGATGAGGTTTCCCTGGTGGGTCAAGACAACTTTTCCTACTTTCACACCAGCTTCCCAGTAGCCCTAAAAGGCAATGGGCTGTCCATTGCTAGCTAGCAGGTGGAGCCATGTAGTGGGTGGGGATGCAATGGCGGCTTCATCCCAGTGTTGATGGAATTCCGTGAGCCGGATGGTAGAGACTTGCGAGCCAGTATCTCAATCCCATTGATACGTATGTTCAGATGGGGGCACTCTCCAACATACTGGGGCCACCAATCTCATGATGGCGGACCTGTCAGTGGTTCTCCTCCCGAAGGTCGGTCCCTTGCATTAGGGTTCTCTTGTTTAAAGTGTCTTATGGGCAGTTCCATTCAATGTGGCTGCTCTGGCGACATACTCTACAAATCAGCCAACCCTGTGAGTCGAACTGGTTGGTTGACCTTCGGCCTGATTCTCTCACGATCTCCCATCAAGGGCTGTTCCTTCTACCATGTTCCTGATGCCATTCTCTGCGTCGATATCCGCCTGGTTCTTTGCCAAGTTCCTCTAGCTTCTTGCTCATCCGGGAAAGGCTAAGGTGGGAATTCAAATGTTTGAAAAGTCTGTTGGGTTTCTGTTTTTTCCTAATAGATAGGAAAAACAGACACCCAACCGACATTTCAAACATTTGAATTCCCCCCTAAGTGTCACCTCCGATATCTGGCGATTCAAGGTTTCAATAGGGTCTGGTACTGGTGGTGCTTGCGCCTGCTAAAGGACTACTCCAGTTCGAGTGAAGGAATCTACGTTTTTGTATGGGGAGATGCTCTGGGGGTTTTCTTCCTCAGGTGTCCCCGACGCACTGCTGTTCTCAGCCCCATCGCTCTGGTTCAATCCTAATATTTCTAAGACATTTTCTTTAAATTCAGAGAAAGAACTGATTGGCTGCTGACATTTCCACATTCATTTTTGTGACCAAATCGCTTCTCCTTGTGCTCCTTTAATAAATAGGTAGATTAGGGTTTCGGCAGCCTGTTTGACATCCCTTGCATCCAAGGTTTGTACAGCCTTCATGGCTTCCTGTAGGCCTAGTGCAAATTCCCGCAGTAATTCACCTGTTTGTTGCTTTCTTGCGTATAGGCGGCTCTTCAGCTCTGCCATGGTCTTAGAATCGAATATATTCTGTAGTTTTTGAAATATACAATCTGCTGTCTTTTCTTTATCTTCCCATGCTTTTCATTTCCGCAGTGCAGGGCCCGTACATTGCCCCATCAGGATCTCCACTTTTTTTACTTCAGTGAGTGGATATAAGCAAAAAACATAGAAACATTTTGTCTCTAAATTCTTTCCAAGTGCTTGTGTCTGTGGTTTCATATGTCCTATATATGCCGGCAGCCATGGGGCCCCGAAGTAGTATGGCATGGTGATAGGTGATGCTGTCATCCTGATCAGGTGTCTCTGTCCAGGTGACGTAGGTAATCGTCTCCACCCTGAAGTTGACACAGGAGAGTCTGAATCCGACATCTTGGAACGATCCTGTTCGCAGACGCCAAGTGTGATGGATCGGTAATGTGGGTGAGGTGTATTACTACCTGGAGCTCGGTCGTGCCCGTTGTCAGCTGAATCCACTTCTCAACAATGTCGAGATCAGTAACAGTTATTCATATCACCTGTATAACTGAGGCAGAAGGACAAGGAGACCACAGGGAAGACAAAACCCTAACACTGCATACTCAAGGACCACTATGCATGAGAATGGTGACAACCATTTATTGAATGGGAAGTGACTGGTCACCACTGTAAATCAATTCTTGTTAATAAAAATTGCACAGATTACTCATTATTGCAATACTTTAATTCAATTAGTATCTATAACAGCAATCACAGGTTCTGACTTGGAAAGGCACAGAAATGGTTTATTCAAACAATCACATAAATCATGTGTAACATTAAACATTGAAATATAATTACCCGCTTTAGATATTTTAAGGCAAGAAATGTCCTGGCACTAAATTTGGCACACTATCTAAACTGTCCACAGGGTGATGCATAAACCAGACAATAGCATTCAGTTCCTGCGCCTTGGTTTGTGTTTAATATCAATGTCTCCGAGTATGAAAACCTATTAATGGTGAACTACTGGGAAAATGTCAACGAACATCAGTTAAGTATTTATAGGAAGGCGTGCAGGATGAGTAATTTGAAATATAACACAGCTACAATGAATAACGGTGCTAAAGGTATTTGTATCCATGAAAAGGTAAGTCAATTAGCAGTTATGCGCCTTTATGTTCATAAAGATATTTGTATATATTTGTATCCACAGAAAAAGTCAGAGGAAATAAAATTACTCAGTATAAAATGTCAATTTTAGCTTATGTCTCGTAATACAAACTAGTGGAGTCATAAAACAGTTCTGGCTGGCAGAGGGAATAGGGGGGTTTAAACAACTCTGTTTCTCAAACTAGGGTGAGATGACTGTTGTACCCCAGTAAACACATTGGCTCTCTACCCCTGCTCTGGGTTTGGTAACAGCCTTGAAATAGAGTTCGTTTGGTCCGTCTCAGACTGGGGCCTGGTTAAGGCACTTTTTAGGTATAGGACAGACCCTGATTCTCTAAAACACAGTATGCGGGAGGCAGCAGCAATTTGGGGAATCTCTGACTGGGATTCTTTTGATCAGGGGCATCCTCCTTCCCATACAGATGTCACTGCTAGTTATGTGGAACCCTGTTGGAGTGGAGGGGTGACTGGGTACCTGTTGCAGGAGTGGGTGCTCCTGCAGATTGTCTCCTTGCTGTGGCTCAGGTGGCTGTAGTCGTGGCCTCTCCTGTGTGCAGACTGCCAAGATTTCCCCTCGTCTGCTGCCCTGCAGTGCAGCAGCATCTCTCCCCTGACTTCACTCCCACGGTGGTGCTCTCCTCCTGCACTCGCCGCACCTGTCTTCAGTGCCCACGGACACCAGGTCCACTCCCAGGTGCAGCGGTAGCTGGCTGTGTTTTTCCTGGCTATCCACACCCTCACCTGCTCCCTCAGTGCAGCCGCCACTGGCTGCCCTGCGCTCCGGTCAGCCGCGTATTTTTGGTACAAACGCGGCAACTCTCTCACCGCCGCGCTCTTCAAGCCCAGATGCCAGACTCCTCTTCCTTCTCCAGGCCGGCTCCTCTCCTCTTCTTCGCGCCCTTCTTCCACCATTCACCGGCACTCCAGGGCTCCCACTCTCAGCAATCTGAGCCGTTGCTAGGTAACCAGGCAAGGAACTTAACCCTTGCAGTGCCCCTGTTAATAATAGCCTTTCCGGCAGCATTAGCTGCAATTAGGGGGGTAAACCAGTGTGGTGCGGGGTACCCTAGATGTGGGTACCACGCCCCCTCCCCAACACACATTAATATAATCCCCCTCCCCAGCACAGTTTAATGGCACCCCCCTCCCAAGCCCACATTAATATGACCCCCTCCCCAGAACACTTTAATGGCACCCCCCCTCCCAAGCCCACATTAATATGACACTCCCAACACATTAATATGACCCCCTCCCCAGCACACATTAATATGACCCCCCTCCTTGGCACACATTAATATGACCGACCTCCCCAGAACACCTTAATGGCACCCCCCTCCCAAGCCCACATTAATATGACACTCCCAACACATTAATATGACCCCCTCCCCAGCACACATTAATATGACCACCCCCTCCCCATCACACATTAATGACAACCCCTCGCCAGCACACATTAATATGACAGTCCACCCCCCCAGCACACAATAGTATACCTGCCAACATGACCCTCTCCAGGAGGGACACAATGCTCTGCTTCTGGGCTTTTCTCCTAATGTATGATTACCGCATACACTACAACTGGTCCTTTTTAATAGTTACAGTACCTTTTTTTATGGTCTGTACTGATTTTTGGCTCTCCAAACTTCCATTGAAAGTATAGGAAAAGGGACATTACCACACCCCCTTTACCCGTGGCCACGCCCCCTTTTCTAATTTGTGCCAATTTTTATGAGTAAAATGTTGGAGGGTATGTTACCGGCACCTGTTTTGAACAGGTTAATGGATAAGAAAGGTGTTTCACCATAGGTGTCAGCAATCATAAATTAAGAAGGAAGTCCAGGAGCAGAGCATTCTGTCCCTCTTGGAGAGGATATGACCCCCCTGTAAAAACCCCACTGGTACTGAGTATGCATAAACTGCAGTCACTGTATATAGTGCATCACACTTACTCTGTCTCGGCTAGTCATGGGTTCAGGCACAGATACCAGAGGGTCCCCTGAATAATCAGGTGTTTAATTACTGTTGCATTGTGGGAGTGGACTACAGGTGTGGGTGCAGCGCATAAAGAATTGGGTGCCAGGCCATCTCATAAAACAGCATAAAATTTATTTAACATAAAGCAGGGATATAGCAGGGATAACGTCTTAACACTCCTCCAGCTCAAAGCTTAATAGTTACATTTAATCGCACATCAGGGCAACTCCTCCAGCGCATCACTTAATTGCAGCGGCATGAATACTGCAAACAGCATTACATACCAGGGCACTCTGTGACCAGTAGTGCTACACATACCAGGTTACCATCTCTCTCTCTGTCATAGCAAGGACAGATACATCCTCTCTTGAGACTCACACCTGAAACCAGGGCCGTAACTACGTGTGTGCCAAGTGGGCTTGGCACACAGCGCAGTTGCCCTGAGGGCGCACGGCCAGCGGCATGTAATGAGTCAAATTGACTCATTACATGCCGCCTCTGCTGTGTGCGCCGTGCGCCGCGCTGGAGGGAGAAGAGACCAGCGCCGGGCAGCGGACAAGGAGGAGGAGGGAGGGGGAGCAGGGAGCCGCAGCAGCGCTATTTCATTGGTAGTAAGCGCCGCTGCAGCATCCCCCTCTCCTTCTGTATTGGCTGCCCGGCGCTGCTATGGATGCTGGGATGTGGTTCCTTCATCCCAGCATCCACAGCAGCGCCAGGCAGCCAATACAGAAGGAGAGGGGGATGCTGCAGCGGCGCTTACTACCAATGAAATAGCGCTGCTGCGGCTCCCTGCTCCCCCTCCCTCCTCCTCCTTCTCACCTCACTGCCTGCACCGAGAGGGAGATGCCAGCACGAGGAGCCTGTCAGCAGGGAGAAGGTAAGTATATCCCTCTCTCTCTCTCTCTCTCTCTCTCTCTCTCTCTCTCTCAGGGGGACACCGTCTGCCGCAATGTGTAAAAAGGGGGCCTGGCTGCCGCAATGTGCAAAAAGGGGTCCTGGCTGCCGCAATGTGTAAAAAGGGGGACTGGCTGCCGCAATGTGTAAAAAGGGGGCCTGGCTGCCGCAATGTGTAAAAAGGGGGCCTGGCTGCCGCAATGTGTAAAAAGGGGGACTGGCTGCCATAATGTGTAAAAAGGGACTGGCTGCAGCAATGTGTAAAAAGGGGGCCTGGCTGCCGCAATGTGTAAAAAGGGGGACTGGCTGCCATAATGTGTAAAAAGGGACTGGCTGCAGCAATGTGTAAAAAGGGGTCCTGGCTGCCGCAATGTGTAAAAAGGGGGACTGGCTGCCGCAATGTGTAAAAAGGGGGACTGGCTGCCGCAATGTGTAAAGAGGGGGCCTGGCTGCCGCAATGTGTAAAAAGGGGGACTGGCTGCCGCAATGTGTAAAAAGGGGTCCTGGATGCCGCAATGTGTAAAAAGGGGGACTGGCTGCCATAATGTGTAAAAAGGGACTGGCTGCCGCAATGTGTAAAAAGGGGTCCTGGCTGCCGCAATGTGTAAAGAGGGGGCCTGGCTGCCGCAATGTGTAAAAAGGGGGACTGGCTGCCGCCGCAATGTGTAAAAAGGGGGCCTGGCTGCCGCAATGTGTAAAAAGGGGGACTGGCTGCCGCAATGTGTAAAAAGGGGGACTGTCTGCTGTAATGTGTAAAAAGGGGGACGCTGTCTGCTGTAATGTATAAAAGGGGCTCTACCTGGTGTAGTAGCGCTACTGTGCAGCGTAATTTGAATAATGTAGACTACTGTGCACCGTAGTATGAATTGCTATTATTTTGTGGCCACGCCCCTTCCCCGTGAAGCCACGCCCCTATAAATTTTTTGCGCGCCTACGGACTGCCCCTATCTTACATGGGGGGGCGCCACTGTCGTTTCTTGCACACAGCGCTAAAATGCCTAGTTACGGCACTGCCTGAAACACACTCTTCTCCTGGCATCACCCTTTCACTGGATTCTGAGTACTGCTGCTCTCATACTGCGGCCTCTCCCTCTTTCAGGTGCCTTGCTGTGTCTGGCTGCTCTCCGCACCTAAACATGTGAGGAGCCCTCACTGGGGCTACATCTTTCTAGCTCACACACCACGCTTCTCTCAGCTAACACACTTCTGCTCACTAACACTCCAGGCTTCTGGGCTGCAAAGACGGTGTTGCTGCTGCATGACATCCTTTTGTAACCTTTTATTCCCAGGGAGACATTCCATCTGGGATTTCCCGCCCTGAGCTGCAAATTGGTGAGTCATGCCTTTGCTTTTTGCAGACTGATCTGTCTTGCTGTGAGCTGGGCTGTTAACCCCTTCTGTGCTGCAAGCTGTAGGCTGCTGGCTCAGTTCTATGTAGCTCCAGCAAAGCTTTTACTTTTATTACACAGTAATGCTGGCACCTGTAGTCCCACAGTTGCTTTGTGCTTGCAGTTCCAGGGTATTACACCCCTAAATGACACCCTCCCCAGCACAAATTATTATGACAACCCCCTCCCCAGCACACATTAATGACACTCCCCCACCTCTCCAGAACACATTACTATGACACTTTCTCCCCCCCCCCCCCTTTGTTTATCTGCAGCAATATTTACCCGAGTCCTCTGTGTGCCTGTGATGTGGCTGCTCCTCTTACATATGCTGGCTCCTCCAGTGTGCACCAGGTGACTTCCTGTGTATTGGTGCCCCCTACCTGACTCCACCACTGATGGGTGAGGATGGGGACGCAGTGCTGAAGACTGCTGTCTGTGTCTTTAGTCACAGGTGGGGGGGTGAAGCTGCTGCCTGTCTTCCAGCTTGACATGGTATATGTGCAGCGGGAGGACCAAGGAGGAGAGGGAAGGGGGGTGGGCACTGACAGGATATTGTAAGACTGAAGCTTCTGTTCATTCTGCCAAGCACATCTGAGAATGTGGATGTGATGAAATCGACCTAATTTGCAATGCGGTTAATAATTACATTGCATGGATGTATCAATAATTGCATGCAAGGATAGAGCTTGCGAGAAAGCTCTGTCTGTCAGGAATCGGCGCCCTGCTACGTCTCACCTACCAGCGCGCTGGTGTGCGGGCCTCCGGAGGTCATGGCCCCATTTGCGGCTGCATGTGTGTATGGACCGCAAGCGTCATCTTCCGCCTTGCTGAGTACCTCTGAGTCTGGTCCTATGTACATTCTGCTGTGTGCCGGCGTCCTGCCTGTGAGGTCGTTGCCATGACTCCTACACTCAGCTGATCCGGGTGTGCAATCCAGCACTGTGTCTCCACCCAGAGTTCAGTGACCAATCACTGCAGAGCCACGGGTATAACTCCCAGTCCGTGGCTCACTCACATTGCCTCAGACAACGAGTCACATTCAGTGTGCCTTGTTCTCCGGACTCCTGTGTTCCTGTTTCCAGCGATTCCCCGTGGTTACCTCTTGTCATCTCATCTCACTACAGCTCTCCTGTTTTCTTCAGACTTCATCCACAGCCGGTTACCAGCTCATCAAGCCGTAAGAGACTCTCCTCAGGTGTTACATTCATTATTACCTGTGCACTGCTAATTACATACCATCTGTGCATCTCTGCAAGTATACCATCTCATTGCATAGAGACTGTCTCCTGCTTGGGCCTAGTGTGGCCATAAAGACTTTGTTATACAGAGACTGTGTGTTTTTCAAGTTTTACCGGAGTTCTGTTTATTTCATTCACATTCAGCATCAAGTCACTTTATGTTTCTGTTGCAAGAGACTTTTCAGTTGTTTTGGATTCAATTACCAATCACAGTTACTTTACTGCCTGGATTCAGTTTGTCATTCACTGCTATGCCATTTACTCTGTGATTCCTGTATAATAAACGTCAGCGCTTATGCGCCGGACTTTCATATTGCCTCCCCGCTTTGTACATCGCACCAACACTGACCCACTAGCACCCCCGCCGGGGACAGACAAATCCAGAGACCTGACAGTTTGTCTGAGGCCCATGGACCCGGACGGCGGTCAGAGTGTGGGGTCAGGGACACTCCAAGGCTTAGTGTCACGACTAGATGGTCAAGAGGCTGCGCAGCAGCAGATTATACAATTTCTGCAAGAAATGTCTTCTCGCTTAGATACTCTGCAACAGTCATTTCCAACCTCAGTCTCTTCAGTGTCCTCATCAGTTTCTGCTCCTGTTCCTAGTTCCACAGTTTCTAATTCTCCAGTTGCTCCTGTTCCAATGTCTCGCATCCATCTACCTACTCCAAGTAAATTTGATGGTAATGCTAAGATGTGTCGTGGATTTTTGAATCAATGCGAGGTTCATTTTGAATTGCAACCACAGAACTTTCCAACACCTAGAACAAAGGTTGCTTATATTGTTTCTCTTTTAGCCGGCTCTGCCCTGAACTGGGTCTCTCCGCTGTGGGAGCGAGCAGATGCTTTGTTGAATAACTATACAGAGTTTGTTGCCGCATTCCGACGCATCTTTGACAAACCTGGGCGTACGACCTCTGCTTCTTCAGACCTCCTTCAGATCCGCCAGGGAACACGTACTGTGGGTCAGTACGTTATCCAGTTCCAGACATTGGCATCAGAGGTGAAGTGGAACAACCATGCATTGGTTGCCGCCTTCTGGCATGGTCTCTCTGACCGCATAAAGGATGAGTTGACTACCCGAGACTTACCAGAGCAACTGGAAGCCCTGATTTCCCTATGCGTCAAGTTGGATCTACGTTTACGCGAGCGAGCCTGTGAACGCTCTCGAGGTGATCTTCGCAAGCACCGAGCTATGCCTCCTGTACAGTCTCTACCTATTATTGCTAATGAACCCATGCAGGTAAACAAGTTTCGTTTAACACCTGAGGAGCGGTCCAGAAGATTAAAGGAAAGACTGTGTCTCTATTGTGCTGCTGCTGGTCATCTGATTGCTTCCTGTCCTGCTCGGTCGGGAAAACGCCAGGTCCTAACTTGTAGAGGAGGAGTCAAGTTAGGGACCTTGAATAAAGCTCCTTCTTTTCAAGACCTTACATTACCTGTCACTTTGGAAATGCCGGATGGACTCCAGTCTCTGTCCGCCTTAGTGGATTGTGGTGCTGCTGGGAATTTTATCACACAAGCTGCAGTGGATAGACTTCATCTCCCAGTGTCTAAACTGTGTCGTCCAGTATATCTCACTGCCGTGGACGGAAGCCGTATTCCTGAAGGTTCCATCATTCAGCAAACCAAGCCAGTGGTTCTGGGAGTAGGTTTCCTGCATTCCGAGCTTATTGAGTTCCTGGTTATACCTAAAGCTGGCTATGAGATCGTACTGGGAATGCCTTGGCTTCAATTGCACAATCCGCAATTTGACTGGTCTACATTACAGTTAACAGCATGGAGTTCCCATTGTCATCAGTCATGTCTGGCTCAAGTACTTCCAATCAAGTCTTCAAGTATAAAGTCTCAGTCTGGCCTTCCGGAGGCCTATCAGGAATTCACTGACGTCTTCAGTGAGAAAGCAGCTGATGTCTTGCCTCCCCATCGAGAGTGGGATTGTCCCATTGATTTGGTTCCAGGGAGCAAGCCACCTAGAGGGCGTACATACCCTCTTTCAGTTCCAGAGACCCAAGCAATGAGTGTATACATTAAAGAAAATTTACAGAAAGGATTCATCCGTCCATCCTCTTCCCCAGCTGGTGCTGGATTCTTCTTCGTCAAGAAGAAAGATGGAGGACTTCGTCCCTGTATCGATTATCGGGGTTTAAATGACATCACGATTAAAAATAGCTACCCGTTACCTCTCATCACGGAGTTGTTCGACAGAGTTAGAGGTGCGTCCATCTTCACGAAACTGGATCTTCGCGGGGCTTATAATCTTATCAGGATTCGAAGTGGTGATGAGTGGAAAACCGCCTTCAATACTCGTGACGGCCACTATGAATATCTAGTGATGGCCTTCGGCTTGAGTAACGCCCCGGCCGTGTTTCAAAACTTTGTCAACAAAATATTCAGAGATCTCCTGTATAAATGTGTGGTAGTTTACCTCGATGACATCTTGATATTCTCTCGTGATTTAGTTTCTCATCGCCAACAAGTAAAAGAGGTTCTTCGACGTCTTCGACAGAATCATCTGTATGGCAAGCTGTCCAAATGCATATTTGAAGCTTCTTCAATACCTTTCTTGGGATACATTATTTCCGGAACAGATCTTCAAATGGACCCAGCTAAACTGGAAGCTATAGAGAGCTGGGCTCTTCCAACAACACTCAAGTCAGTTCAACGTTTCATAGGCTTTGCTAATTACTACAGAAAGTTTATTAAAGGCTTCTCTACGTTAATAGCTCCAATCACCTGCCTTACCCGGAAAGGGGGAAATCCTTCCCAATGGTCTGACGCTGCACTGTCTGCTTTTCATAAAATAAAACAAGCTTTTATTTCAGCTCCTGTGTTACAACAGCCGGATGTCAATAAGGCCTTCATCCTGGAAGTAGATGCCTCAACGGTTGGCGTGGGCGCAGTCCTGTCCCAGGTGGGCGCTGATGGTAAGACTCACCCCTGTGGGTTTTTCTCTCGTAGGTTCTCACCCGCTGAAATTAACTATACCATCGGTGACCAGGAGTTGTTGGCAATCAAATTGGCCCTTGAAGAATGGAGGTATTTGCTGGAGGGTACGAGATTTCCTATTACCATCTACACGGATCACAAGAACCTTCTTTACCTGAAAGCTGCGCAGTGCCTGAATCCTCGACAAGCAAGGTGGGCCTTATTCTTTTACCGTTTTGACTTTAAGTTAATGTTTAGGCCTGGCTCACAAAACGTTAAAGCAGATGCTTTGTCTCGCTCTATGAGCTCAAATGAGGAATCTTCCGAACAGGCTGCTCGACCAGTATTAAATCCTGTGGTTTTCGCAGCTACAGGGGTGTCGCAAGTTCCACCTCCAGGCAAGATGTTTGTCTCTCCAGAGCTTCGTTCAAATCTCCTGTCCTGGGCTCATACGTCCAAATTTAATGGTCACCCTGGGGTTCTCAAGACTTTCAAGTTCCTGTCCCAAACGTATTGGTGGCCTCAAATGAAAATAGATATCCAAGAATTTATAGCTTCATGTCCCAAATGTGCTCAGCATAAAGTTTCTCGTCAAGCTCCCGCAGGCCAATTGTTACCCAATTCCATTCCCAAGCGCCCTTGGTCTCACCTATCGATGGATTTTATTTCAGATCTCCCTCCATCTAAAGGGTATGACACCATCTGGGTAGTAGTCGATAGATTTTCAAAAATGGCGCACTTCATTCCACTCATGGGGTTACCCTCTGCTCCAAAATTGGCACAGTTGTTTTGTCACGAAATATTTAGGTTACATGGTCTTCCAACAGAAATTATATCTGACCGAGGTGTTCAATTTGTGGCCAAGTTCTGGAGGGCTCTGTGTTCTGCGCTACAAGTCAAACTAAAATTCTCTACGGCCTATCACCCTCAAACAATTGGGCAGACAGAGAGGGTAAATAAAGAGCTTGAGACCTATTTGAGACTGTATATCTCCTCTTCACAGGATGACTGGGTAGAATTATTGCCCTGGGCAGAGTTTGCTCATAATTTTCGTTATCATACTTCTACAGATACAACTCCTTTTTTCGCAGTTTATGGACAGCATCCTAGAGTACCTGATTTCCAAGAGTTACCCGTCATAGACGTACCTGCGGCTGCTTCTGCTCTTCAGCGGTTCGCTCAAATTTGGAAGAAGATTCATGTATCTCTTAAAAAAGTTTCTCAACGATATAAAATGTTTGCTGATCGAAAGAGACGAGCAGTTCCTAGTTTAAAACCGGGCGACAAAGTCTGGTTATCTACCCGAAATCTCCGTCTCAGAGTTCCATCAATTAAATTTGCTCCTCGGTTTATAGGGCCATTCCCGGTGGAAAGTGTTATTAACCCAGTGGCTTATAAGTTAAAACTGCCTGCTTTTTTGAAAGTTCCCAACTCATTCCATATTTCTCTCCTCAGACCACTAATTCTCAATCGTTTCCAGAGAACGCTTCCAGCAGCTCCAAAAGTACAAACTCATCGGGGCGTGGAATACGAGGTGGAAAAGATCTTAGACTCTCGACATCGTTATGGTCATTTGCAATACCTGATTGACTGGTCTGGATATGGTCCTGAAGAGAGAAGTTGGGTTAACGCCACGGATGTCCATGCTCCACGGTTGGTCCAAGCCTTCCACAGACTCTTCCCTGCCAAGCCTCGTGGGTGTTCGGTGTCCACCCATAAAGGAGGGGTACTGTCAGGAATCGGCGCCCTGCTACGTCTCACCTACCAGCGCGCTGGTGTGCGGGCCTCTGGAGGTCATGGCCCCAGTTGCGGCTGCATGTGTGTATGGACCGCAAGCGTCATCTTCCGCCTTGCTGAGTACCTCTGAGTCTGGTCCTATGTACATTCTGCTGTGTGCCGGCGTCCTGCCTGTGAGGTCGTTGCCATGACTCCTACACTCAGCTGATCCGGGTGTGCAATCCAGCACTGTGTCTCCACCCAGAGTTCAGTGACCAATCACTGCAGAGCCACGGGTATAACTCCCAGTCCGTGGCTCACTCACATTGCCTCAGACAACGAGTCACATTCAGTGTGCCTTGTTCTCCGGACTCCTGTGTTCCTGTTTCCAGCGATTCCCCGTGGTTACCTCTTGTCATCTCATCTCACTACAGCTCTCCTGTTTTCTTCAGACTTCATCCACAGCCGGTTACCAGCTCATCAAGCCGTAAGAGACTCTCCTCAGGTGTTGCATTCATTATTACCTGTGCACTGCTAATTACATACCATCTGTGCATCTCTGCAAGTATACCATCTCATTGCATAGAGACTGTCTCCTGCTTGGGCCTAGTGTGGCCATAAAGACTTTGTTATACAGAGACTGTGTGTTTTTCAAGTTTTACCGGAGT
This sequence comes from Pseudophryne corroboree, assembly GCF_028390025.1. Lineage (NCBI taxonomy): Eukaryota > Metazoa > Chordata > Amphibia > Anura > Myobatrachidae > Pseudophryne > Pseudophryne corroboree. The sequence continues at coordinate 444,502,419 of NC_086444.1, read as the reverse complement.
TCTGTTTATTTCATTCACATTCAGCATCAAGTCACTTTATGTTTCTGTTGCAAGAGACTTTTCAGTTGTTTTGGATTCAATTACCAATCACAGTTACTTTACTGCCTGGATTCAGTTTGTCATTCACTGCTATGCCATTTACTCTGTGATTTCTGTATAATAAACGTCAGCGCTTATGCGCCGGACTTTCATATTGCCTCCCCGCTTTGTACATCGCACCAACACTGACCCACTAGCACCCCCGCCGGGGACAGACAAATCCAGAGACCTGACACTGTCCTTGCGATGCCACTCCGCAGCATTATCGGGGTATTTATTGTAAAATATTCTCTGATTATGAGCTGTGCATGCACCACCTGACATCACTAACGTAACCAGAGCTGGCAACCCCCTCCCCATCACAAAAAATACCCAATGTGCAGCGCCCCCGCCATCACTAATCATGCCCACCAGGCAGGGATTGTTGATTGGGGCTCCAGTGCGGGCTGCTGGTTATCACTGGTCTCTGGGCAGCAAACCTCCCAACTGTCCTGATTTTGGCGGGACGGTCTCGTTTTTCACGGTCTGTCCTGCTGTCCCACCCACGGGTTGCAGTGTCCCACAAATGGGGGGGCAGTTGGGAGATCGCCCCTTGTCACACGCTGCTCTGATCAGAGCAGCAGTGAATAGATGCTGTGTGCAGGCGGGAGCAGAGCCGGATTAAGGGGGGGTCACAGGGGGTACATTACCCTGTGCCATACTTGCCTACCTGACCCTCTCCATGAGAGAGAAAATGCTCTGTTCCTGGACTTTCCTGGTAATGTATGATTGCCATCACCTGTGGTGAGCTAGGTAATTGATAAGAAAGGTGTTTCACCACAGGTGATGGCAATCATACGTTACCAGGAAAGTCCAGGAACAGAGCATTTTCTCCCTCATGGAGAGGGTCAGGTAGGCAACTATGCCCTGGGCCCCCCTGCTGCTAGGGGCCCCACAGTTCAATGTGCAGCTGCAGTGCAAAGTGCACCATAAGCTGCATAATAAAGTCCAAAGAGAGTAGAGGGAGAGGGCAGAGGGGTGGAATCCGAGCCGGGGGGCGGGGCTACACGGCACTGCTTTCAGTTTCACTGCAGGCAGCATGTCAGAGGAGGGAGGAGAGAAGGCAGGAGGAGCAGCTACAGACCGTCCTGTTTTTCGGAAACTGTCCCACCTGTGGGCTGGAGAAAAGGTAGGGAGGGATCGCTCCCACCTGCTGTGTGCATGATGCTGGGGGCAGCACAGCGGCTGGTTAAGTGATGTGCATGCCCCCTGCGTGAAGTGAATTTTTTGTGTGACGTGTGTCCATGCTCCTTGTTTATGTACACGCAGAAGGCTTGCGCACTATGGTGGTCATTCCGAGTTCGCTCGCTAGCAGTTTTTAGCAGCCGTGCAAACGCTATGGGAGTGTATTTTAGCTTAGCAGAAGTGCGAACGAAAGGATCGCAGAGCGGCTACAACATTTTTATGTGCACTTTTAGAGTAGCTCAAAACCTATTCAGCGCTTGCGATCACTTCAGACTGCTCAGTTCCTGTTTTGACGTCACAAACACGCCCTGCGTTCGCCCAGCCATTCCTGCGTTTTTCCTGGCACGCCTGCGTTTTTCTGAACACTCCCTGAAAACGGTCAGTTGACACCCAGAAACGCCCACTTCCTGTCAATCACTCTGCGGTTAGCAGTGCGACTGGAAAGCTTTTCTAGACCCTGTGTGAAACTACTTTGTTTGTTGTAATAGTACGATGCGCGTGCGTATTGCGCCGCATACGCAGAAGTGCCGTTTTTTTTGCCTCATCTCTGCACAGCTAACGAATGCAGCTAGTGATCAACTCGGAATGACCACCTATGGCTCTTATTGAGATGTGGATGAGTAGCGGTTCATGCAGCAAAGTACCGATGTTCAGTACTTTGTGCATGGACCAGACCCGTACTACATGTGTGCGCAGTACGGGTCTGTGGCGCCAGACATAAGGCGGCATCAGACAGTCAGAGATTGACAGTCTGATGCCATTTGGGGGCAGCGACGGCCTCCATTTCTCCAAACAGAGGCATGTTTCCGGGGACACAGTAGGCCAGGATCTCTGTCAGAGGACGGATATTTCCTGGCCTCTTGGTAGGTATTGTGGCAGGTGGCTTGCGCAACCCCTTGGGTCACGCAGCCAGCCAATGCTTGTCGGGATTTAGGGGGTTTGGGATGTAGCCGTCGGTATTGTGACCAACTAAATCCCCATCCTTGGACATAGTTCATATCAGTAATGCAGCTGGAGGCATGATGCCTACTGCTGCATTACCACATTAGTGTTATCGCTGCTGCTTTTATGTAAGCAGCAGCGATAGCTACTCCGTCCACATCTGAATGAGGGCCCCCCAGTCTTAAATGCCCCGGGCCCCCCAAAGCCTTAATCCAGCTCTGGGCGGGAGACATTCATCAAAGGAAGAGAAGTATCAGAGGTGGTATAGGTTAATACAGTACAGCAATTTAAACATGCTATCCTTACAAAGAACTAAGGATATGTTATGGCAAGAGGAAGTAAACTCTTTTGTGGGGGCACGCTTATAATGAAAACAACTTTTACTGTCAATCTAGAAAACTAACACACATTAGAGAAATAGTATATAAAACAAGTATTAAAAATGTGAATAATTCCTCTGTGTCATACTTAAATTCCTATTCAACTGCACAAATAAATATAAAACAAATAGATGTATACTTCCCCTTTGGGTGACACCCAATTTCTTCTATGGATCAGAATTTGATCCGTAATTTTTCCTCTCAATATGTACATAAAAATAAATGGAAAATTGCACATAATGTAGTACATTCAGAGATATTATCACACAAGAATTTAAATATAAAATGAGTGTGGGTGGGGGGTCATCTGTTTTATGGAACAGTGATTTCTAAGAATTCTACGAAATTAAAGTGCGCATCACTTCCTGCACATTATAACGTGGTGATGATGAAAGAAAATAAAAATCACTGTCCCATAACCGAATGCCCCCCTCCTTTTGTATTTATTTTCTTGTGTGATAATATATCTGAACGTACTAAACCATATGCATTTTTTACTTCTTTTTATGTACATATTCAGAGGAGAAATTATGGATTTAATTACGATCCATAGAAGAGATTGGGTGAGACCCAAAGGGGAAGTATACATCTATTTGTTTACATTTATTTGAGCAGTTGGACAGCATTGTAAGTGTGACACAAAGGGGAATTATTCACGTTCATTTGTCATATACTGTAAGGGAATATGCTGTCTCCCTTTAAGTGGAGCACTGAATGTTTTTTTCTTGAATTACACTATTTATGTCCAGTTTGAGATTACACCTGGTTACATTCATAGCTGCTCCTTTTCTGAGAAATAGAGTTACACTATCTTTCCTTATATAAGTATTAAATATGATAAAAAATTTATTAATATAACAGCCTGTCAACACATACTGGTATACCATACATATCAAAGGCAACCAAACATATACATAGCATATGAGTAGAGATGAGTGGTTTGGATTTTAGAAAATCTGAGCCCCCAACTTTGCTGATCCGGGTAAATCTGAGCCGCGACTTGATATTTCCCACAAGGCTCGGATTCCAAATCGATGCAAAACATCATCATCCCGGCATCAGATTATCACTGGATTTGGATTCTATATAAGAATCCTGCAGTGGTTATTCAGCGCCATATGACTCCTGGCACACTGCTGCATGCTGCGCTGTGCTCTGCTGTGTCCATCCACAAGCTATCACTGTCACAGTGTTCCTGTGTCGATCCATCCACAAGCTGTCAGTGTCCCTGTATCCATCCATAAGCTGTCACAGTGTCACTGTGTCCACCCATCCACAAGCTGTCACTATGTCTGTTTCCATTCATCCACAAGCTGTGCTGTCACCTGTATCCATCGCCATGCTGTCAGTGTCCCTGTGTCCATCCATCCACAAGCTGTGCTGTCACTGTGTCCATCCATCTACAAGCTGTCACAATGTTCCAAAAATATGTTATTTCTATTGTAGTGCAATTTTTTGTTTCCCTACATATAATACTTGATTCCCTGCAGTGAGCTGCGAATATAAAAATTAAAATAAATATATTGTTCTATTGTACTGTTCTGTGCACTGTGGCCTTGGCCTTTACTTCTGAGTGGTAGTTCTGCAACTGTAAACCACTGAGACAGTAGAACAAACTGTGCATTCAGAAACAGAACTGTCACAAATCTCTAAAAAGAGTCTATATGGGGTAGATTTAGTAAGGTGTGATTTTTTTTTTAGAAGTGGATATATTGCCCATAGCAACCAATCAGATTCTATCTATTATCTTCATGATAAATGTTATGTGGGATCTGATTGTTTGCTATTGGATACATCTGCACTTCTAAAAAACTCATACCTTAGTAAATATGCCCCTATATGTATACAATTGGTCTGTGGGAGCCTGACCTGTCTGATACTGTACTTGCAGAGAAATTACATTCTAATATTTATGATCCCTCTGCAAATGTGGGGATGAGCAGCAGAATTAGAAATGATGACATAGAAATTGAGGATGCTACCGTGGAAGTGCAAGAGGATGATGGGGATATATGTGTGTATCTGATTCCGGTGCTAATGAGTATGCTGAGGATGAGGATGTTGTTTGTGTAAGTCAGGCACCAGTGGAAGCAGCTATTTGCCATGATAATAAGAAGGCCATTGTCATGCCTAGGCAAAGGACCAAAAATATCCACCAATTACTCTATGTGTGGAATTATTTTTACCCAAATCCTGACAATTGTCAAGCCATCTGTATTGTTTGTAAAAGTACAGTAAGTAGAGGTAGGGACAGTAACCATCTAGGAACCTCCTTCCTGTAACATCATTTGCAGCTAACTCATGAAAAGTTATTGTCAACATCAGAAATGTGTGCTAAAAAATATAACACGCATTCCAGCATCAACTAGCTCCCTACTCTCAGCTATATCCCAGCACCTACAATCTCCACTGCCAATACCTACATCCTTGATTTCCTCAGTAATGATCGGAGGTAGACATGCATCAAAATTTGATAAGGCTTGGTGATTCCTCCTCTATCTAGGATTCCTCACAAGAATCCATCAGCATTAGGCCTGCTGTTGCTGCTGCTGCAGGGTATGAAACTTCACCCCAGAAGGGAATCATTTGCAAGGGGAAGCAAGTATGACAGCTGTCATCCAGTCGCACAGCGAATCACTGACGCCAAAGGGATGCCAAAGCAAAATGACTTAGCCCACTTAGACTCTCCTCAGGATTTGTAATTTCTGATAATTCCACAAATATTGTGAAAGCATTACAGCTGACTGAATTCCAACACATCCCATGTTTTGCTCACATTATCAACTTGGTAGTACAGAGTTTGAAAAAAAGAAAAACTAGAGAGGTATGCAGGAGATGCTGTATGTGTCCTTTCAAATTTTGGGACATCTTATTACACCATACCTCCCAACTTTAGAAAGTTGGTAAGAGGGACACCGCTGTGCACCGCCCAAAATTAGGGGCGTGATCTCGCAGGTAGGGGGCATCATCTTGCAGATGGTTCCATGATCACTGGTCACACCCCCATTTTTGCTGCTGTGGGGGCATGTCCTGTGCTCTGTGAGTTTCTGGCATGCCCCTTGTCCCTCTCTCCCAGTGCTGCTCTGCTAAGCTTCCCCCCCCCCCCCCCACTGCAGGACACTGCGACCCGTGGGTGGGACGGGACAGTGATACAGTCCAAGAAAAACGGGACTGCCCCACCAAAATCAGGGCAGTTGGAAGGTATATTATACCTGTGTGTCCTGTGATTCTGCCAACATGGATAATGGCTGGTGTCTTATATCAATGCACAATTATACCGTCCTTTTATAGTCGTTGAATAGACATTGGAGCTCAAAAATAGAATGTCTGAAAATATCAATTATTGAAAATCACTGTTAGTGAGAAAAACGGGAGGAAAATTAGGTAATCAAATCCCAGAATTGATATAAGGGATGTCTAGTTCTTAAATAGGAGGAGGGTAAGTATACATAACGATATGAGAACTTCTACAGATCATGTGACAGTAGTTCACAACACATGCAGTATGGACATGTCAATCCCTATAGCACAATAAAGAGGGGGGGGGGGTGTAGTCACATACAGCTAATTTTAGCTTCTCACAGCCTATTACAAATATTGAGGTAAATAGATTCAGGTATAAGAAAATATATAACAAAATGGCCCTTCAAAGTGTATGGTAACCTTAATGACCGTAAAAATTTTTAAAAAATTATATCTAAAGAAAATTTAGTTGAGACAATATTATCACTTAAAATTGTGCATCAATAAGGACTATACATACCAATAGTTCACTTCAATGTCACAAACCATGTAAATATCATTCACAGTAGATAGCTGTACACAAAAAGCCTATAGCAGAGGAAGATACGATGTCATTTTATAAAGGAATTTTACAATCACAAGAATAGCTAATATCAATATGGTAATCTCAATAGTAATACACTATAATGAACTGGAGAGTACTAAATTATAGGTACTTTCAAGGATCCCTAAATATAAATAATTCAAAATATTGAGCAATTTATATATACACTGGGCTTATACGGGTGTAGTATGTTATGCCGGCGGTCGGGCTCCAGACTGCCAGCATACCCGTGCCGGAATCCCGACTGCCAGCATACTGACAGCTGGTCGAGCGCAAATGATCTCCTTGCGTTACTCGTTGCGCTCGCCACGCTATCTATTCTCCCTCCAGCGGGGGTCGTGAACCCCCAAGAGGGAGAAAAACTGTCGCTACGCTTGCGGCCGGGATTCCGGCGCCAGTATGCTGGTCGTCAGGTGCCCGGCCGCCGGCAGACTGAAGGGGCGGTCTTCTGTATACCGGCGGTCGGGCTCCCGGCGCTCAGTATACCGGCGCCGGGAGCCCGACAGCCGGCATACCGACACTTATTTTCCCTCGTGGGGGTCCACGACCCCCATAGAGGGAGAACAAAATAGTGTGGCGCGCGTAGCGAGCCCGCAAGGGGCTCATTTGCGCTCGCCACGCTGTCGGTAAGCCGGCGGTCGGGCTCCCGGCGCCGGGATGCTGGTCGCCGGGAGCCCGACCGCCGGCCAGCCGTAGTGAACCCAACTGAAGACCACCCGGCTTATACGCCTAGGTAAACGCAATATAAATGAATGGAGTTTTGCAACCATAATAGGTGTTCACCACTACCACATTAGCCAATGACAAAGAGTGTAACATACAATTGGTGTACAATAATGTCAAAAGAGAAAAAAAAAAGAAAATATGGATCATGTTTCCCTTAACAATTAAATACGTGCAACCTACATTGGTGTATAAAAATGTGAAAAGAAACATGTGGGACCATGAGTGCACTTGCTTCTCACAGCCAAATAGTGTTTAAAACAGCAGTAGAAAGCTGTTCACTGGGCAGGGTTTCTATTAGAGATGTGCTCTAATAGATGTGGTTTTGGATTCGGTTCCGCGGCCGTGTTTTGGATTCGGACGCGTTTTGGCAAAACCTCCCTGAAAATTTTTGTCGGATTTAGGTGTGTTTTGGATTCAAGTGTTTTTTTTTCAAAAACCCTAAAAAACATCTTAAATCATAGAATTTGGGGGTCATTTTGATCCCATAGTATTATTTACCTCAATAACCATAATTTACACTCATTTTCAGTCTATTCTGAACACCTCACACCTCACAATACTATTTTTAGTCCTAAAATTTGCACCAAGGTCACTGGATGACTAAGCTAAGCGACCCAAGAGGGCGGCACAAACACCTGGCCCATCTAGGAGTGGCACTGCAGTGTCAGACAGGATGGCACTTCAAAAAATTGGCCCCAAACAGCACATGATGCAAAGAAAAGAGAAAAAGAGGTGCACTGTGGTCGCTGGATGGCTAAGCTAAGCGACACAAACACCTCAATATCACAGGAATTATTCATTCTAATCAATGGTATTATCAGGGCCGTCTTAACAGCAGTGTGGGCCCCTGGGCACAACAATGCACTGGGGCCCCTACCTATCCGCCAGCGGTAGCGGTTGGGGGTGCAATCAGCGGCAGCTTTGATGTCCCGCGGGCGGTAGTGGATGTTCTATCTTCAGCTCAGCATGTAGGACCTGGAGCAGTAATTTCTGCTAATTACTCCTTACTGCACAGATGCAGTGGAGGGAACACTAAACTGTATAAGGGGCATTGGGCTGAATGAAGGCGGCCCTCGTACATGACTTCCAGGGTGGTAGGGTTTTTTTAATATGCAGGGGAGGGGTGGATAGTGGAGTGGGTTTAATATTCACCATTTTCCGGTGGGAGGGCAGCTTGCTTGACTGCAGATATCTCCAGTTCCTGGAGATAGATTTCTTAGCTTTGAATGGGATAAAAACACTAAAGAGTCTCATCTTTCAGGAGGTATTGAGGACTTGGGGATCAGAGCTCAGGAGCCAGAGCAATCCACCAACGAAAATATAAAACTGTATACCAGGTGTGTGGAGCTGGAGCAGGGACCAGCTGCCGGAAGGCTGATATCTCTGGTTCTGGGCATAGTAGAGACAAGCTGCCAGTATTCACCAAAAGGGGAGCGTCCCAGCTTTTGGAGTATACCTTCAGAAAAACTAAAAGCCAAACAGAATCCGAGATATTGGGCTGGGAAGAGCAATTAACAGGCTTGGATGGGGACCACTGCTTTGAAGTCATATATCTCTGGTTCCCCTGGCCCGATTTTCAAAAATCTGGTACCCCTGGAAAGAGGGGACCCTCAGCTATCAGCCTAGGGCCCTTATACTCCTGGGGCCCTTGGGCAAGTGCCCACTGAGCCCATACGAAAAGACGGCCCTGGGTATTATTGCTCCAAATCATTGGAAGAAAATGACAAAATCACTGGAATTATTTGTTCTAATCAATGGTATTATTGGTCCAAATCACTGGAAGAAAATGACAAAATCACTGGAATTATTTGGCAAGATCACTGTAATTAATAATTATAAATCACTGATATTAATTGGTAAAATCTCGCTATCGCCTGCCTAGTGAAGTGGAATCTAGATGGGATTTTGTACTGGGGACACAATAACTTCATCAATTGTCCCACTGCACTAATGGCGGAAAACGGGCACATGTCTAACAGCGCACTGATTATACTGAGAACTGATTATACTGATCACTGATGATACTACGGAGAACTGACACTGAGCAGCGAGAACAGCACTGGACTATTGTACTGTAGTATACTGGTCACCACAATGCAGCACTGACACTGAGCACAGATATTAAGCACTGATCAGGATACTAGAAGTGACACAGAGCTGCAAGATACAGCAATGGCCTACTGTACTTTACTACTATATACTGGTGGTCACCACAATGCTGCACTGTACTACTATATACTGGTCACAATAATGCAGCAGATATTGAGCACTGATCAGGATACTAGAACTGAGTCTGACACGGAGCTGCAAGATACAGCAATGGCCTACTGTACTGTACTATATGTATACTGCTGGTCACCAAAATGCTGCACTGTCCTACTATATACTGCTCACAATAATGCAGCACAGACATGGAATGGATACTTGCAGTGACACATAGCTGTAAGATACAGCAATGGCCTACTGTACTGGACTACTATATATACTGGTGGTACCCACAATGCAGCACACTGAGCACAGATATTACCAGGTGTATCTCACACATCGCTCAGTACAGATTACAGGATGTATAATCATCAGGTGTATAACACACGTCGCACAGTACAGTATACAGTATGCAGCTCTGGAGGGATCAGTATTTGGCAGGAAGGCGAGGCCTGGTCCTGGCAGCAGAGTGACAGGCGGCCGTATAGTAGCAGCCAGCTCCATATATGGCAGTGTGTGGAGAGGGAGGGGGTGAGGGAAGGGAACGAGCGCTGGAGTGTTTGAGCGGAGGGCTTGGAAGTTCAGGGGGAGTGAGGCGGGAGCTGCTCTTCCATAGCAGTGCACAGTGGTGGTGACGGAGTCTGATAAAGGAGGGAGGAAGAGGAGGATTGGGGCAACTGGCCGCAGGGGAGCACTGTGCCGCAGCCATCACCTGCAGGGGAATGGATGGAAACACATCCTGTCTGCCCCAGATAAGGGACTTCTGATCAGAGCAATTTGAGGGTCGGAGTTTTTCTGAAAGGTGTAAAGCAGGGGTGGCCAACCAGTCTGAATCAAAGTGCCCAGAATTGTCTCCAAGAAAGCTGAAGAGCCATAGGCATGCGTGAAAAAGTGGGCGTGGCCTAGTAAAAATGCGTGTGGTCTAGCTGGAACAAGGTCACGCCCCATCCCCAGCTCTCAGAAAACTCCTCTCTCCTCTCCCCTCTCCTTCCCCGCAGTTCACAGACAGCACCTCTCTCCTCCCCCCCATCCCCAGTTCTCAAACAGCACATCTCTCCTCTCCCCATCCCCAGCTCTCACACAACACCTCCCTCCTCTCCCCCCCAGCTCTCAAACAGCCCCTCTCTCCCCCACCCTCTTAGACAGCACCTCTCGCCCCTACCCTCTTAGACAGCACCTCTGTCCTCCCCCCAACTCCCTCCCCACTCTTAAACAGCTCCTCTGTCCTCTCCCTCCCCTGCTCTTAGACAGCGCCTCTGTCCTCTACCCCCTCCCCCCCACGGCTCTTAGACAGCACTTCTCCAGATCAAAACAACGGGCCCCCCCCTCCCCCCGCACCTCTTATTGTTCACATAATAGAGATCTCGGGCAGCGGGAGCAGGGCAGAGCACCACGCGCTCACTTACCATGCCTTGTCGATCGTTTTCCCTTCTCTGGGTGCCCGCTGTCTGCAGTCTTCCCGCTCCTGGGGTCCATCCTCCTCGTGGCTCCGCCTCTCAAGTGCTGTGTGGCTGTGACATTATGAAGTCACTTTGCACGCACAGAGTGGAGCGGAGATGAGCTGAGATACACATGAAGCCTCCTCTGAACTGCTGAACGTCAGTCAGAGGAGGCTTCATGCGTGTAATGGTGAGCAGTGGCAGCCAGGGAGCCGAGAGCCGCATTAACACAAAGAAAGAGCCACATGCGGTTGGCCACCCCTGGTATAAAGGATGGGGGACTTTTTCATGTAGACTGGAAGGACTGCAACAAACTTGGAGTGACTACACTTTTCACCCTAGTTCGGCAGCCCTGCTGCCCTTTAATACACAGATGAATGAAGACTCCATTTGGAAAGGCGGCCGCTCAGCGATCAAGAGCTGATGCAGCACATGCAGGTGTTTCTGCAAATATGATGAAGATAAGAACATCTCATAAGAAACATCGAAACAATATGGGACCAAGTAAACCAATCTCCCAGCCAAGGTGAAATATTGTAGGCTGTAGAATACAGCATTAGTGGAAAGAGGGCAGTGGGCCAATAACCCAGTGGAAAGGAACAGTTCTGGATCAAGTACCAGTGAATTCCTCCCTCTATCTTATAAAGTATGATGGATTTGATTGTGTCTATGGACTTGAGCTTCACAAGGATGAAAGGGTGTCTGCTCTTGAAGTTCTACCAGATTTGCCTCATCCCGAATCAGCAATGCCCATTTGGCTGACACAATGATTGGTAAAGCAGTGGAGCATATGTTTGAAACAGAGGATAGTTCCAAGGATGAGTGGCGAGGGATGGTATTAGCACGAGCACCTATTATGAACACATGGTTTTATTATTATTTACCTATGAAAAGGACCCAGTCTTATATATGTATCAACTTTTAGATGACTATAAAGAAGGAGAACTTCGGATCATGCCAGACTCAAATGATTCCCCTCCAGCTGAAAGAGAACCAGGGGAGGTTGTTGACAGACTGGTGGGCAAGCAAGTGGAATATGCCAAAGAAGATGGCTCAAAAAGGACTGGCATGATTATTCATCAAGTTGAAGATAAACCATCTGTGTACTTCATTAAGTTTGATGACGATTTCCATATTTATGTCCCTAAATGGGATTCTGTACTTTTTTTTTTTTGCCAAACGTAATCTAATGTAAACATTTGTAGAAAGTTGCTGCTTTCTGATTACAGAAATGCTCAGATATTCCTACGAATCCACAATCCCTTCCCAGAGGAGAAAGAAATTGAGAAAACGTTGTTTGAGAACGTTTGTTCTCTTTCCCTTACAAAGGAACAAACCACTTTCCAAGAAGACTGACGTTTTTGGGATTATGTAGACAATGGCCCTCATTGCAAGTTGTTTGCTCGCTAACTGCTTTTAGCAGCATTGCACACGCTAAGCCACCGCCCTCTGGGAGTGTATTTTAGCATAGCAGAATTGCGAACGAAAGATTAGCAGAATTGCGAATAGAAATTTCTTAGCAGTTTCTGAGTAGCTCGAGACGTACTCCTACACTGCGATCAGTTCAGTCAGTTTAGTTCCTGGTTTGACGTCACAAACACACCCAGCGTTCGCCCAGACACTCCCCCGTTTCTCCAGCCACTCCCGCGTTTTTCCCTGAAACGCCTGCGTTTTTTCGCACACTCCCATAAAACGGCCAGTTTCCGCCCAGAAACACCCACTTCCTGTCAATCACACTCCGATCACCAGAACGATGAAAAATCTTCGTTAGGCCGTGAGTAAAATATCAAACTTTTGTGCTAATTTACTTGGCGCAGGCGCACTGCGAACGTTGCGCATGCGCAGTTTGCAACTAATCGCTCCAATGCGAAAAAAAAACTGACGAGCGAACAACTCGGAATGACCCCCAATGTTTTTGGATATAAATCCTAAAGCAGGTGGTGTATTAGAGCAAAAGAGTGCAAGAGACCAGCCATGCAGTTTCTGAAATATTATGACAAAATTTGACTGTATTTCATAAGCACTCATTCCTAACTCTGCTAAGTACTGTTTGGTATACTGTATCTGGCTTCCATGAGGTAGTTGTCCATTATTTCAGCTTCCATTGACCTTTTTGAAAGCGGTAGAAGTTATCAATTCTTTTTTTTCTTTTTTTTATTTCCCCCTATTTTTAATTTTCTCCTGCATAGCCCAGTAAAATGTTGCAATGTTAAGTATTGACTTGTGCCTTCTGGGGGTCCACTTCTTCACCAAACCCAGCCAAATCTCATCCTAACCCTCTGTTCCACGTTCTCTATGTACCCCATCGTGTCACCCATGTCTGTCTACCTCTCCCTTTAGATTGTAAGCTCTCACGAGCAGGGCCCTCTTCCCTCATGTGCTTATCCTTTGTCTTACTTTAGTAATCTTCAACTGTATCATATCCAGCAGTTTTCTGCCACCTGATACTTATTCCAGTTTCACCTTTTGACGTAACTATATTTATTTACCCTGTACTTGTCCTGTACTGTCATCAACTGTAAATTGCTGTTTTCCTGTTTGATTATTTATGTACTCTGTAATTGGGCGCTGCGGAACCCTTGTGGCGCCATATAAATAAAGGATAATAATAATAATAATAATAATAATATAGGGTGTATAATCCCCAGGTGTATCTCACACATCGCTCAGTACAGTATATAGGCCCAGGGCCGGTTCCGGGGCGCCTGGCCCCCCGGGCGGCATTAGGGGGCGTGGTTTCGTACAGGGGGCGTGGCCATTTACGCCCCCTGTACAGACTGGAATGATGCGCGGTGCGCGATGACGTCATCGCGCACCGCACATCAAAGGTCCTCTCCACGAAGGGAATCTAGACGCCTAGCGTCTAGTTCCCTTCGTGGAGAGGACCTTGGCTGTGCGGTGCGCGATGACGTCATCGCGCACCGCACAGTAAAGGACCTCTCCACGAAGGGAAACTAGACGCGTACGCGTCTAGTTTCCCTTCCCAGCGGCCAGCGGCAGCAGGGGGACAGCAGGGGCCGGGGGGCACACACTTCAGCAGCGGATCTTGCCCTGGTGCGGCGCCCTCCGGATGGCGCCCTGCGCCCTCCGGAAGGCGGCGCCCCGGGCAAAAGTACTGCTTGCCCGTGGCAAGATCCGCTACTGTATAGGCCCTCATTCTGAGTTGATCGCAGCAGCAAGAAAGTTAGCAATTGGGCAAAGCCATGAGCATTGCAGGAGGGGTAGATATAACATGTGCAGAGAGAGTTAGATTTGGGTGTGGTGTGTTCAATCTGCAATCTAATTTGCAGTGTAAAAATAAAGCAGCCAGTATTTACCCTGCACAGAAACAAAATAACCCAACCAAAATCTAACTCTCTCTGCACATGTTATATCTGCCCCCCCTGCAGTGCACATGGTTTTGCCCAATTGCTATCAAAAATCCTGCTGCGATCAACTTGGAATTACCCCCATAGGGTGTATAATCCCCTGGTGTATCTCACACATCACACAGTACAGTATATAGGGTGTATAATCCCCAGGTGTATCTCACACATCGTTCAGTACAGATTACAGGATATATAATCCCCAGGTGTATAACACACGTCGCACAGTACAGTATACAGGGTGTATAATCCCCAGGTGTATCTCACACATCACTCAGTACAGTATATAGGGTATATAATCCCAATGTGTATCTCACACATCAATCAGTACAGTATACAGGGTGTATAATCACCAGGTGTATCACAAACGTTGCACAATACAGTATACAGGGTGTATAATCCCCAGGTGTATCTCACACATCGCTCAGTACAGATTACAGGATGTATAAAATCACCAGGTGTATACCACACGTCGCACAGTACAGTATACATACTGGTCACAACAATGCAGCAGACATTGAGCACTGATCAGGATACTAGAAGTGACACAGAGCTGCAAGATACAGCAATGGGCTACTGTACTTTACTATATGTATACTGCTGGTCACCAAAATGCTGCACTGTCCTACTATATACTGCTCACAATAATGCAGCACAGATATAGATAGTATACTTGACACAGAGCTGCAAGATACAGGAATGGCGTACTGTACTGTACTATTATAATTATATACTGGTGGTCCCCACAATGCAGCACACTGAGCACAGATATTTGCAGCACACTGAGCACAGATATGGAGCGTTTTCAGGCATAGAACGTAGATATTTGCAGCACACTGAGCACAGATACAGAGCTTTTCTGGAGAGAACGCAGCCACGTCCTCTCCGTTCAATCTCCAATGCACGAGTGAAAATGGCGGCGACGTGCGGCTCTTTATATAGAATACGAATCTCGCGAGAATCCGACAGCGGGATGATGACGTTCGGCCTCGTTCGGGTTAATCGAGCAAGTCGGGAGGATCTGAGGCTGCCTCGGAACCGTGTAAAATAGGTGAAGTTCGGGGGGTTCGGATCTCAACGAACCGAACCCACTCATCTCTAGTTTTTATACCCCTTCATGTGAACTTCACTTCCTGACAATTAGGCTTTGATGGATAATCAATTAACCAAGTTTAACTGTTTCACAACTATACATCATAGTGAGGGAAGAGGCATAGGAATAAAAGCACTTTGTGCATCTAGAAACTATGGGGGTCATTCCGAGTTGTTCGCTCATTATTTTTTTCTCACAACGGAGCGATTAGTCGCTAATGCGCATGCGCAATGTCCGCAGTGCGACTGCGCCAAGTAAATTTGCTATGCAGTTAGGTATTTTACTCACGGCATTACAAGGTTTTTTCTTTGTTCTGGTGATCGTAATGTGATTGACAGGAAGTGGGTGTTTCTGGGCGGAAACAGGCCGTTTTATGGGAGTGTGTGAAAAAACGCTACCGTTTCTGGGAAATACGCGGGAGTGGCTGGAGAAACGGAGGAGTGTCTGGGCGAACGCTGGGTGTGTTTGTGACGTCAAACCAGGAACGACAAGCACTGAACTGATCGCAGATGCCGAGTAAGTCTGGAGCTACTCAGAAACTGCTAAGAAGTGTCTATTCGCAATTCTGCTAATCTTTCGTTCGCAATTTTGATAAGCTTAGATTCACTCCCAGTAGGCGGTGGCTTGGCATGTGCAATGCTGCTAAAAGCAGCTTGCGAGCGAACAACTCGGAATGAGGGCCTATGTGCATAAATGCTATCACGGTGTTAGGGGACGCATTGACAGCTCATACGTTCCACCTGACACCGCTGTGCATTCCATTTGTCGCACTTCTTGGTAGGGAAGAAGAGAGAGATGAACATCATATCGCTTGTGCGTTCCAGCTCTCCTTCGGCAATACGCTCCAGCAGGCCGGACTTCTGGGGGCGCTAAGTGAAGTGCTTATATCGCTGCACACAATTGCATGTGAATAGGGGATTAGCAACCCAGCAGACAGCGTTCCACAGACCAGATATCCGGACATATGTGAAGCGCAAATAATTTATATAAAGAACATGGAAATATAAAAAATATTAATTGTGAAGTGTTTATATAAACTTGACTAATAGTGATGTACCTATAAATAGTGAATCCTGTGGATTAATTGATAGAAGGTACCATAAATAACAATAGTGTTACTAATAAGTGGAACAATGTAAAAAATATATATGTACAAAATGACACAGAATTAGTGTTTATTCTAGCACCCCGCACCCCCAAAACACGTGCAGATCCCCCCTTCCCCCACGGGTCACTGCCCCCCACCCTGGCGCCACCCAGAACACCGCGCTTCGCATCTCAGCACTAAAATACAGACCAGAATGTGCCAAGAGGTACCAGAGCAGAGAGCGACACCACATGCAGGAAAGAGGAACTGCAAGTGCCCCGAAAGGCACAGGGCGCCAGAACGTAAAAAAATATTATGTGACTATTGAAAATCCCTTATATGATAATTAACAATGGATAACAACCCAAATCATGAAAAAATATATAAAAATATTAATATTAATAAATGAAATAGCGCTGCTGCACTCATAATCTCACATTTACAACATGGGCAAGGGAGGTATGAAATATTTCAGTAATAAATAGATCACAAAAAGGAGACTATATCGATGTTTTCATTGAGACCATTTGGAGTTAAAGAATCTAAAGTATATATCCAAAATGTCTCACGTTTTAACAGAGAAATTTCCCTACTGCTACTACGTGGATCAAGGGGAACGTGTTCTAAAACAGTAAAGGAGAAATTGTTTTTCTCCACTTTGAAACCATGTTTTTCACTGAAATGTCTGGGCAGGCTATGAGAAGTCAGATTGTTTTTAATATTTTGCATATGTTCTTGTAGTCTAATCTTTAATTGCCTTTTCGTCTTTCCAATATAATGTAGGCCGCAACTAGTGATGTGCACCGGACATTTTTCGGGTTTTGTGTTTTGGTTTTGGATTTGGTTCCGCGGCCGTGTTTTGGATTCGGACGCGTTTTGGCAAAACCTCCCTGAAAATTTTTTGTCGGATTCGGGTGTGTTTGGATTCGGGTGTTTTTTTACAAAAAACCCTAAAAAACATCTTAAATCATAGAATTTGGGGGTCATTTTGATCCCATAGTATTATTAACCTCAATAACCATAATTTATACTCATTTTCAGTCTATTCTGAACACCTCACACCTCACAATATTATTTTTAGTCCTAAAATTTGCACCGAGGTCGCTGGATGGCTAAGCTAAGTGACACAAGTGGCCGACACAAACACCTGGCCCATCTAGGAGTGGCACTGCAGTGTCAGACAGGATGGCACTTAAAAATAATAGTCCCCAAACAGCACATGATGCAAAGAAAAGAGAAAAAGAGGCGCAATGAGGTAGCTGTGTGACTAAGCTAAGCGACCCAAGTGGCCGACACAAACACCTGGCCCATCTAGGAGTTGCACTGCAGTTTTCTAGCAAGGGGATGAGTACTTCCATCCTCATGTGAAGCTGAACCACTAGCCATGAACATAGGCCAGGGCCTCAGCCGTTCCTTGACACTCCGTGTCGTAAATGGCATATTGGCAAGTTTACGCTTCTCATCAGACGCTTTCAATTTAGATTTTTGGGTCATTTTACTGAACTTTTGTTTCTTGGATTTTACATGCTCTCTACTATGACATTGGGCATCGGCCTTGGCAGACGACGTTGATGGCATTTCATCGTCTCAGCCATGACTAGTGGCAGCAGCTTCAGCACGAGGTGGAAGTGGATCTTGATCTTTCCCTATTTTAACCTCCACATTTTTGTTCTCCATTTTTTTATGTGTAGAATTATATGCCAGTATCAAAAACAATGGCCTACTACTATACATACTGCGCACAACTAAAATGCACCACAGGTATAGAATGTAGATGGATAGTATACTTGACGACACAGAGGTAGGTACAGCAGTGGCCTTCCGTACCGTGCTGCTATATATACTGGTGGTCACTGTGTCAGCAAACTGCAAAACTAAAATGCACCACAGGTATAGAATGTAGATGGATAGTATAGTTGACGACACAGAGGTAGGTACAGCAGTGGCCTTCCGTACAGTACTGCTATATATACTGGTGGTCACTGTGTCAGCAAACTGCACAACTGAAATGCACCACAGGTATAGAATCTAGATGGACAGTATACTTGACGACACTGAGGTAGGTACAGCAGTGGCCTACCGTACCGTACTGCTATATATACTGGTGGTCACTGTCAGCAAACTGCAAAACAAAAATGCACCACAGGTATAGAATGTAGATGGATACTTGATGACACAGCGGTAGGTACAGCAGTGGCCTACCGTACCGCACTGCTATATATACTGGTGGTCACTGTGTCAGCAAACTGCACAACTGAAATGCACCACAGGTATAGAATCTAGATGGATAGTATACTTGACGACACAGAGGTAGGTACAGCTGTGGCCTTCCGTACCGTACTGCTATATATACTGGTGGTCACTGTCAGCAAACTGCAAAACTAAAATGCACCACAGGTATAGAATGTAGATGGATAGTATAATTGATGACACAGAGGTAGGTACAGCAGTGGCCTTCCGTACCGTACTGCTATATATACTGGTGGTCACTGTGTCAGCAAACAGCACAACTGAAATTCACCACAGGTATAGAATCTAGATGGATAGTATACTTGACGACACAGAGGTAGGTATAGCAGTGGCCTTCCGTACCGTACTGCTTTATATACTGGTGGTCACTGTCAGCAAACTGCAAAACTAAAATGCACCACAGGTATAGAATGTAGATGGATAGTATACTTGACGACATAGAGGTAGGTACAGCAGTGGCCTTCCGTACCGTACTGCTATATATACTGGTGGTCACTGTGTCAGCAAACTGCACAACTGAAATGCACCACAGGTATAGAATCTAGATGGATAGTATACTTGACGACACAGAGATAGGTACAGCAGTGGCCTACCGTACCGTACTGCTATATATACTGGTGGTCACTGTCAGCAAACTGCAAAACTAAAATGCACCACAGGTATAGAATGTAGATGGACAGTATACTTGACGACACAGAGGTAGGTACAGCAGTGGCCTTCTGTACCGTACTGCTATATATATACTGGTTGTCACTGTGTCAGCAAACTGCAAAACTAAAATGCACCACAGGTATAGAATCTAGATGGATAGTATAGTTGACAACACAGAGGTAGGTACAGCAGTGGCCTTCCGTACCGTACTGCTATATATGCTGGTGGTCACTGTGTCAGCAAACTGCAAAACTAAAATGCACCACAGGTATAGAATGTAGATGGATAGTATACTTGACGACACAGAGGTAGGTACAGCAGTGGCCTTCCGTACCGTACTGCTATATATACTGGTGGTCACTGTGTCAGCAAACTGCAAAACTAAAATGCACCACAGGTATAGAATGTAGATGGATAGTATACTTGACGACACAGAGGTAGGTACAGCAGTGGCCTTCCGTACCATACTGCTATATATACTGGTGGTCATTGTGTCAGCAAACTGCAAAACTAAAATGCACCACAGGTATAGAATGTAGATGGATAGTATACTTGACGACACAGAGGTAGGTACAGCAGTGGCCTTCCGTACCGTACTGCTATATATACTGGTGGTCACTGTGTCAGCAAACTGCAAAACTGAAATGCACCACAGGTATAGAATCTAGATGGATAGTATACTTGACGACACAGAGGTAGGTACAGCAGTGGCCTTCCGTACCGTACTGCTATATATACTGGTGGTCACTGTGTCAGCAAACTGCAAACCTAAAATGCACCACAGGTATAGAATGTAGATGGATAGTATACTTGACGAAACAGAGGTAGGTACAGCAGTGGCCTACTTTATCGTAATGCTATATATTATATACTGGTGGTCAGCAAACTGTGCAAAACTGAAATGCACCACAGGTATGGATGGATAGTATACTTGACGACACAGAGGTAGGTACAGCAGTGGCCTACTGTACCGTAATGCTATATATTATATACTGGTGGTCAGCAAACTGTGCAAAACTGAAATGCACCACAGGTATGGATAGATAGTATACTTGACGACACAGAGGTAGGTACAGCAGTGGCCTTCTGTACCGTACTCCTATATATTATATACTGGTGGTCAGCAAAATTATGCACTGTACTCCTACTATATACTGTCTACAATGCAGCACAGATATGGAGTGTTTTTAAGGCAGACAACGTATACTGGTGGTCACTGTCAGCAAAACTCTGCACTGTACTCCTCCTATATAATATTATACTGGTGGTCCCCAGTCCCCACAATAAAGCAGCACACTGAGCACAGATATGGAGTGTTTTTCAGGCAGACAACGTATACTGGTGGTCACTGTCAGCAAAACTCTGCACTGTACTCCTGCTATATAATACTGCTGGTCCCCAGTCCCCACAATTAAGCAGTGTGAGCACAGATATATGCAGCACACTGAGCACAGATAAGGAGCATTTTTTTCATGCAGAGAACGGATAAAACTGGTGGTCACTGATCAGCAAAACTCTGCACTGTATTCCTCCTATATTAATATACAGCTGCTCCCCAGTCCCCACTATTAAGCAATAAGTAAAGAAAGCACAAATATTTGCATCAACAATACACGGAGAGGACGCCAGCCACGTCCTCTCCCTAACATTTCCAATGCACGAGTGAAAATGGCGGCGACGCGCAGCTGCTTATATAGAATCCGAATCTCGCGAGAATCCGACAGCGGGATGATGACGTTCGGGCGCGCTCGGGTTAACCGAGCCATACGGGAGAATCCGAGTATGCCTCGGACCCGTGTAAAAAGGGTAAAGTTCGGGGGGGTTCGGTTTCCGAGAAACCGAACCCGCTCATCACTAGCCGCAACTACATGTGATTCTATAAATCACGAATTCAGTGTTGCAATTCACCAAATGGTTCCTCTCACAAAATCTCACAGCAAAACTGATTCCTTTCCATGTGCTTGCAACAGATACAGTATACATCTTGAACATGGGAAGCAGCTTTTAGTATTGGAAAAATTTATCGGTGGCTGCAGTTTAACACTATCAGTATTTTTAATTCTACTTGATACAACCAGATTTTTCAGATTGGTAGCCCTACGGAATATTAGATTAGGTTTAGGAGGCAGTTAAGGGCCCAAGATTGGGTCTCTCAACAAGATATCCCAATGACGTTCGATGACCTTCCGGATGGGATGATTTTCCCAATTGAATTGGGTAATTAAAGGCCTGGATTGCTGATTCCCAATTTTTGAATGTTTAATGGGATGAATCATCTATATATACAGTGTGTGTATATTAGAGATGTGCACCGGAAATTTTTCAGGTTTTGGTTTTGGATTTGGTTCCGTGGCCGTGTTTTGGATTCGGACGTGTTTTGCCAAAACCTCCCTGAAAATTTTTTGTCGGATTCGGGTGTGTTTTGGATTCGGGTGTTTTTTTCAAAAACCCCTCAAAAACAGCTTAAATCATAGAATTTGGGGGTAATTTTGATACTATAATTTTATTAACCTCAATAACCACAATTTCCACTCATTTCCATTACAGGGTGTATAATTAATTACCAGGTGTATCACACACATCGCACAGTACAGTATATAGGGTGTATAATCCCCACGTGTATCTCACACATCACACCGTACAGTATATAGGGTGTATAATCTAGTGATGTGCACCGGACATTTTTCGGGTATTGTGTTTTGGTTTTGGATTCGGTTCCGCTGCCGTGTTTTGGATTTGGACGCGTTTTGGCAAAACCTCCCTGAAAATTTTTTGTCGGATTCGGGTGTGTTTTGGATTCGGGTGTTTTTTACAAAAACCCCTCAAAAGCAGCTTAAATCATAGAATTTGGGGGTCATTTTGATCCCATAGTATTATTAACCTCAATAACCATAATTTCCACTCATTTTCAGTCTATTCTGAACACCTCACACCTCACAATTTTATTTTTAATCCTAAAATTTGCACCGAGGTCGCTGGATGACTAAGCTAAGCGACCCAAGTGGCCGACACAAACACCTGGCCCATCTAGGAGTGGCACTGCAGTGTCAGGCAGGATGGCACTTCAAAAAAATAGTCCCCAAACAGCACATAATGCAAAGAAAAATTAAAGAAAAAAGAGGTGCAAGATGGAATTGTCCTTGGGCCCTCCCACCCACCCTTATGTTGTATAAACAGGACATGCACACTTTAACAAACCCATCATTTCAGCGACAGGGTCTGCCACACAACTGTGACTGAAATGACTGGTTGGTTTGGGCCCCCACCAAAAAAGAAGCAATCAATTTCTCCTTGCACAAACTGGCTCTACAGAGGCAATATGTCCACCTCCTCCTCATCGTCCAATTCCTAACCCCTATCACTGTGTACATCCCCCTCCTCACAGATTATTTAATTCGTCCCCACTGGAATCCACCATCTCAGGTCCCTGTGTACTATCTGGATTCAATTGCTGGTGAATGTCTCCACGGAGGAATTGATTATAATTCATTTTGATGAACATCATCTTCTCCACATTTTCTGGAAGTAACCTCGTACGCCGATTGATGACAAGGTGAGCGGCTGCACTAAACACTCTTTCGGAGTACACACTGGAGGGTGGGCAACTTAGGTAAAATAAAGCCAGTTTCTGCAAGGGCCTCCAAATTGCCTCTTTTTCCTGCCAGTATACGTACGGACTGTCTGACGTGCCTACTTGGATGCGGTCACTCATATAATCCTCCACCATTCTTTCAATGGTGAGAGAATCATATGCAGTGACAGTAGACGACATGTCAGTAATCGTTGGCAGGTCCTTCAGTCCGGACCAGATGTCAGCACTCGCTCCAGACTGCCCTGCATCACTGCCAGCGGGTGGGCTCGGAATTCTTAGCCCTTTCCTCGCACCCCCAGTTGTGGGAGAATGTGAAGGAGGAGCTGTTGACGGGTCACGTTCCGCTTTACTGGACTATTTTCTCACCAGCAGGTCTTTGAACCTCTGCAGACTTGTGTCTGCCAGAAAGAGAGATACAACGTAGGTTTTAAATCTAGGATCGAGCACGGTGGCCAAAATGTAGTGCTCTGATTTCAACAGATTGACCACCCGTGAATCCTGGTTAAGCAAATTAAGGGCTCCATCCACAAGTCCCACATGCCTAGCGGAATCGCTCTGTTTTAGCTCCTCCTTCTGTGTCTCCAGCTTCTTCTGCAAAAGCCTGATGAAGGGAATGACCTGACTCAGGCTGGCAGTGTCTTAACTGACTTCACGTGTGGCAAGTTCAAAGGGTTGCAGAACCTTGTACAACGTTGAAATCATTCTCCACTACGCTTGAGTCAGGTGCATTCCCCCTCCTTTGCCTATATCGTAGGGCAGATGTATAGGCTTGAATGGCCTTTTGCTGCTCCTCCATCCTCTGAAGCATATAGAGGGTTGAATTCCACCTCGTTACCACCTCTTGCTTCAGATGATGGCAGGGCAGGTTCAGGAGTGTTTGCTGGTGCTCCAGTCTTCGGCACGCGGTGGCTGAATACCGAAAGTGGCCCGCAATTCTTCGGGCCACCGACAGCATCTCTTGCACGCCCCTGTCGTTTTTTAAATAATTCTGCACCACCAAATTCAATGTATGTGCAAAACATGGGACGTGCTGGAATTTGCCCAGATGTAATGCATGCACAATATTGCTGGCATTGTCCGATGTCACAAATCCCTAGGAGAGTCCATTTGGGGTAAGCCATTCTGCGATGATGTTCCTCAGTTTCCGTAAGAGGTTGTCAGCTGTGTGCCTCTTCTGGAAAGCGGTGATACAAAGCATAGCCTGCCTAGGAACGAGTTGGCGTTTGCGAGATGCTGCTACTGGTGCCGCCGCTGCTGTTCTTGCTGCGGGAGGCAATACATCTACCCAGTGGGCTGTCACAGTCATATAGTCCTGAGTCTGCCCTGCTCCACTTGTCCACATGTCCGTGGTTAAGTGGACATTGGGTACAACTGCATTTTTTAGGACACTGGTGACTCTTTTTCTGAGGTCTGTGTACATTTTCGGTATCGCCTGCCTAGAGAAATGGAACCTAGATGGTATTTGGTACCGGGGACACAGTATCTCAATCAAGTCTGTAGTTGCCTGTGAATTAACGGTGGATCAGGGCCGTCTATTCGTATGGGCTCAATGGGCTCTTGCCCAAGGGCCCCAGGAGTCTAAGGGCCCTAGGCTGATAGCTGAGGGTCCCCTCTTTCCAGGGGTACCAGATTTTTGAAAATCGGCCCTGGGGAACCGGAGATATCTGACTTCGAAACAGTGGTCCCCATCCAAGACTGTTAATTGCTCTGCCCAGCCAGATATCTCTGGTTCTGTCTAACGTAGAGTTTTTTTTAGGATATTCTCCAAAATATGGGACTCCCCCCTTTCAGTGGACACTGGCAGCTTGTCTCTACTAAGCCCAGAACCAGAGATATAAGCCTTCAAGCAACTTGTCCCTGCTCCAGCTCCACACATCTGGTTTTCAGTTTTATACTTTTGCCGGTGGATTGCTCTGGCTCCTGAACTCTGATCCCAAAGTTCCCAGAACTTCTTGAAAGGTGGGACTCTCTAGTTTTTTTATCGCTTTCAAAGCTTAGAAATCTATTTCCAGGAACTGGAGATATCTGCAGTCAACCAAGCCTCCCTCCCACCGAAAAGGATGAATATTAGTCCACTCCACTATCCACCCCTCCCTTGCGTATTAAACACCCATCACCACCCTGGAAGTTATGTAAAAGGGCCCCTTTATTCATCCCAATGCCTCTTCTACAGTTTAGTGTTCTCCCTCTTGAACCATCTCCCACCATCTGTGCAGTAAAGCAGTAATTAGCAGAAATTACTGCTCCAGGTCCTACATGCTGAGTGGCAGATAGAACACCCGCTACCGCTCACGGGATATCAATGCTGCAGCTGATAGCACCCCCCACCCCTACCGCTGGAGGATGGGTAGGGGGCCCAGTGCATCGCTGTGCCCAGGGGCCTACACTGCTGTTAAGACGGCCCTGCGGTGGATACTGGAAACACGTTTCTCACAGCCCAGGCAGCCAAGGCCTGAGTTATCCCCTTTGCAGCAGGATGACTGCTGTGATATTTCATCTTAATGCAAAGGACTGTTGGACAGTCAATTGCTTACTGGTAGTAGTACAAGTGGTCTTCCGACTTCCCTCTGGGATGACGATCGACTCCCAGCAGCAACAACAGCAGTGCCAGCAGCAGTAGGCGTTACACTCAAGGATGCATCGGAGGAATCCCAGGCAGGAGAGGACTCGTCAGACTTGCCAGTGACATGGCCTGCAGGACTATTGGCTTTCCTGTGTAAGGAGGAAATTGACACTGAGGGAGTTGGTGGTGTGGTTTGCAGGAGCTTGGTTACAAGAGGAAGGGATTTAGTGGTCAGTGGACTGCTTCCTCTGTCATCCAAAGTTTTTGAACTTGTCACTGACTTATTATGAATGCGCTGCAGGTGACGTATAAGGGAGGATGTTCCGAGGTGGTTAACGTCCTTACCCCTACTTATTACAGCTTGACAAAGGCAACACATGACTTGACACCTGTTGTCCGCATTTCTGTTAAAATAATTCCACACCGAAGAGGTGATTTTTTTTATTGTAATTTGACCAGGCATGTCAATTGCCATATTCGTCCCACGGACAACAGGTGTCTGACTTAAACAAATCACCTCACCATCAGAATCCTCCTTGTCAATTTCCTCCTCAGCGCAAGCAACACCGATATCCTCATCCTGGTGTACTTCAACAGTGACATCTTCAATTTGACTATCAGGAACTGGACTGCGGGTGCTCCTTCCAGCACTTGCAGGGGGCGTACAAATGGTGGAAGGTGCCACCTCTTCCCATCCAGTGTTGGGAAGGTCAGGCATCGCAGCCGACACAATTGGACTCTCCTTGGGGATATGTGATTTAGAAGAACACACAGTTCTTTGCTGTGCTTTTGCCAGCTTAAGTCTTTTCATTTTTCTAGCAAGAGGATGAGTGCTTCCATCCTCATTGAAGCTGAACCACTAGCCATGAACATAGGCCAGGGCCTCAGCCGTTCCTTGCCACTCCGTGCCGTAAATGGCATATTGGCAAGTTTACGCTTCTCCTCAGACGCTTTTAATTTTGGTTTTTGGGTCATTTTACTGAACTTTTGTGTTTTGGATTTTACATGCTCTCTACTATGACATTGGGCATCGGCCTTGGCAGACGACGTTGATGGCATTTCATCGTCTCGGCCATGACTAGTGGCAGCAGCTTCAGCACGAGGTGGAAGTGGATCTTGATCTTTCCCTATTTTACCCTCCACATTTTTGTTCTCCATTTTTTAATGTGTGGAATTATATGCCAGTATCAATAGCAATGGCCTACTACTATATATACTGCGCACAACTCAAATGCACCACAGGTATGGATGGATAGTATACTTGACGACACAAAGGTAGGTAGAGCAGTGGCCTACTGTACCGTACTGCTATATATTATATACTGGTGGTCAGCAAACTGTGCAAAACTTAAATGCACCACAGGTATGGATGGATAGTATACTTGACGACACAGAGGTAGGTAGAGCAGTGGCCTACTGTACCATAATGCTATATATTATATACTGGTGGTCAGCAAACTGTGCAAAACTGAAATGCACCACAGGTATGGATGGATAGTATACTTGACGACACAGAGGTAGGTACAGCAGTGGCCTACTGTACCGTACTGCTATATATTATATACTGGTGGTCAGCAAACTGTGCAAACTGAAATGCACCACAGGTATGGATGGATAGTATACTTGACAACACAGAGGTAGGTACAGCAGTGGCCTACTGTGCCGTACTGCTATATATTATATACTGGTGGTCAGCAAACTGTGCAAAACTGAAATGCACCACAGGTATGGATGGATAGTATACTTGACAACACAGAGGTAGGTACAGCAGTGGCCTACTGTACCGTACTGCTATATATTATATACTGGTGGTCAGCAAACTGTGCAAAACTGAAATGCACCACAGGTATGGATGGATAGTATACTTGACGACACAAAGGTAGGTACAGCAGTGGCCTACTGTACCGTACTGCTATATAATATATACTGGTGGTCAGCAAACTGTGCAAAACTGAAATGCACCACAGGTGTGGATGGATAGTATACTTGACGACACAGAGGTAGGTACAGCAGTGGCCTACTGTACCGTACTGCTATATATTATATACTGGTGGTCAGTAAACTGTGCAAAACTGAAATGCACCACAGGTATGGATGGATAGTATACTTGACGACACAGAGGTAGGTACAGCAGTGGCCTTCTGTACTGTACTCCTATATATTATATACTGGTGGTCAGCAAAATTATGCACTGTACTCCTACTATATACTGTCTACAATGCAGCACAGATATGGAGTGTTTTTCAGGCAGACAACGTATACTGGTGGTCACTGGTCAGCAAAACTCTGCACTGTACTCCTCCTATATAATATTATACTGGTGGTCCCCAGTTCCAACAATAAAGCAGCACACTGAGCACAGATATGGAGTGTTTTTCAGGTAGATAACGTATACTGGTGGTCACTGTCAGCAAAACTCTGCACTGTACTCCTGCTATATAATACAGCTGCTCCCCAGTCCCCACAATTAAGCAGTGTGAGCACAGATATATGCAGCACACTGAGCACAGATAAGGAGCGTTTTTTTCAGGCAGAGAACGGATAAAACTGGTGGTCACTGATCAGCAAAACTCTGCACTGTATTCCTCCTATATTAATATACAGCTGCTCCCCAGTCCCCACTATTAAGATATAACTAAGCAAGCACAAATATTTGCATCAACAATGAATAAACGGAGAGGACGCCAGCCACGTCCTCTCCCTAACATTTCCAATGCACGAGTGAAAATGGCGGCGACGAGCGGCTGCTTATATAGAATCCGGATCTCGCGAGAATCCGACAGCGGGATGATGACGTTCGGGAGCGCTCGGGTTATCCGAGCCATACGGGAGAATCCGAGTATGCCTCGGACCCGTGTAAAAAGGGTGAAGTTCGGGGGGTTCGGTTTCCGAGAAACCGAACCCGCTCATCACTAATTTAAATTATTTTTTATTATCAGTGTTCTTAGTGCTAAGAGTGTGCATCTGCATCTCTCTTCCCCCAGCATAGTATTAGAAGCCTCAGCATGATAGCACCTCTTGATATCTTTAGTATTAGGATGTGCAATCCAGGTTCCCCCCTTTTTTCCACTATATTTGTGTATATATTGTACACTGGAAGCAGGGCCGGTTCTTGCCCTTGTGGCGCCACGGGCAAAAATAGGGGTGTGGCTTCATATGGGGGCGTGGTCAATTACGCCCCATTTGTGCCCCTGTAGTGCAGCTGGAAGAAAAATAAAAGTAAAATAAAAGTATACTTACAATCCCCGCTCCTGATTCCAGACCTCCTCCTCCACTGGTGCCGCTCTTCTCCAGTCCTCGGATCTATGGGAGAGACGTCATTACGTCTCTCCCATAGCACAGCATAGACACTAGGGGTCAATTATGACCCCTAGTGTCTGTGCCACTATGCTGTATGGTGCGCGATGAAGGCGGCGCCCCGGGTAAAAGTACTGCTTGCCCGTGGCAAGATCCGCCACTGACTGGAAGGCAAGGCCTCCTTCCTTTGGATTGGCACTCCTCCCATTCACCCTCAGGTGTTTTAATTAGCTGGGTTCCTGCATTTCAGATCACACATTGATAAGGCCCTATTTAGAGGTAAGTCCTGTATAAATTTATAGTGATGAGCGGATTCGGTTTTACTCGGTTTTACTCGGTTCTCAAAACCGAATCTTATTGGCTATCCAAAACACGTGACATCAGTGAGCCAATAAGATTCGGTTTTGAGAACCGAGTAAAACCGAGTAAAACCGAATCCGCTCATCACTATAAATTTATAGAATGTGATAATATTAGGGATGTTAGGGACCCATGTGATGAAGTCACCTTGCCGCAGTACATGGGCCCGCATATTTGCGCAAATGTGTGCTAAGAACTTCAATTATACTCCATGTTAATTGTGAGGGTTTATTTAAATTATTTTTATTATCAGTGTTCTTAGTGCTAAGAGTGTGCATCTGCATCTTTCTTCCTCCAGCATAGTACTAGAAGCCTCAGCATGATAGCACCTCTTGATCTTTAGTATTAGGATGTGCAATCCAGCTTCCCCCCTTTTTTCACTATATTTGTGTATATATTGTACACTGGAAGGCAAGGCTTCCTTCCTCTGGTGTTGGCACTCCTCCCATTCACCCTCAGGTGTTTTAATTAGCTGGGTTCCTGCATTTCAGATCACACATTGATAAGGCCCTATTTAGAGGTAAGTCCTGTATAAATTTATAAAATGTGATAATATTAGGGATGTTAGGGACCCATGTGATGAAGTCACCTGGCCGCGGTACATGGGCCCGCATATTTGCGCAAATGTGTGCTAAGAACTTCAATTATACTCCATGTTAATTGTGAGGGTTTATTTAAATTATTTTTATTATCAGTGTTCTTAGTGCTAAGAGTGTGCATCTGCATCTCTCTTCCCCCAGCATAGTATTAGAAGCCTCAGCATGATAGCACCTCTTGATATCTTTAGTATTAGTATGTGCAATCCAGGTTCCCCCCTTTTTTAAACAGATTTGTAGAAAGAAGGTATGATATTAAGGAGATAAAGGAGGCAAGAATTTGAGCTTTTTCAATTAATAGAACAGAGCTACTTTAAATTAAATCTGAGCCTGGAAGAGAACAACAAAAAATACCTTTCATATCCCAATTTAATAAAGAAAATAATAAAATCAAAAACCATTGGAATAGTCCCTTAGAGACCCTGTTTTTGGTCCCCACCTCCCAGAAAAGCCTACAGTTACTTATAGTTAAGCCTTGACCTTTAAAAGCATTTTAGCTCCCATATAAACAAGAACATTCAGTTAGTATCTTCCAGTTTAAACAACCAGGTTGCTTCCTATGTAATAGATGCAAATGCTGCAGGTTTATGGAGAGATCGCCAATAATATATGATAAAGAGAATAAAAAGAATAATAAGCTTAGAGAAGTACATACCTGTAATTCCACATTTGTCACCTATGACTTGTGAATTTGGTTCATTTTATTTAGGTAAGACCAAAGCAGTGTAAAACTGTGTATACAAGCACACATGATGAACATTGAAAACAAAATCAAGACTCACAGACCTCCAAGACATTTCTCAGACGTACACAATTCAAAAGTTAGCAGTTTTAAAATTGCCACATTGGAACATGTTGGGGGTGGGGAGAGGGGGGTAGTAGAGAGGTACAACTATCCAAAAGAGAGTCCTTCTGGATTTACAACCTTATAGTTCTGACTCCTGGGAGCCTTAATGAGGGTATAGGTTAGGGGTCGGGAACCTGTTTTCTACCAAGGGCCATTTGGATATTTATAAAATCCTTCGGGGGCCATACAAAAATTATCAACTTAAAAATTAGCCTGCCCCCAGTCAGTAGTTATGCCGATTAGATTTGCCCCCAGTCAGTTGTTATGCCCCATTAGATATGCCCACTGTCAGTTGTTTTGGCCCATTAGATATGCCCCGTCAGTTGTTATGCCCCATTAAATATGCCCCCTGTAGTTATGCCCCATTAAATATGCCCCCTAGTAGCGCCACTTACACACAAAAACATTGAAAGGGAAAAAAAAACACAATGCTCACCAGCGCTGCTCCTGCTTCCGGACCGCTGCCCTCCCTCTCCTCGGAACTATGGGAGAGATGTCATGACGTCTCTCCCATAGTGCCGCACAGCCACACGTACACTGCCTGAGCCAGAAGCTGGAGCTCAGGAGTGAGCTCTTGCCTCCGGCTGCTGCTGAGCTGGGTGCCCGCTGGTGGTAAAATGTCAGCAGGCGCTCGGCATCTCCTCTCGTTTAGGTGAGCCTGTCCGGGCCGGATCAAGTGGCTTTAAGGGCCTTATACGGCCCTCGGGCCTGAGGTTCTCCACCCCTGGTATAGGTGTTTCTTTTTTATTGTAATGTATAAATTATGCTGTAATTATGTGAACATTTGTAATAGGAGCACTTTTAAAATGCTGGTCAACTATGAGAATGTGGACATACAGTATGCTAGTGTTTTATCACAACGGCCAAAATTTACGAAGGTTTTAAAGTTGAGCACAGTGTTTTAAGAACAAATACATACAGTAATAAAACAAAGGTTTTAAAGTTGAGCACAGTGTTTTAAGCACAAATATATATAGTAATAAAACGAATGTGAAATAGAAGAGATAGGTATACTAGAAAAATAAAAATAATAAAGGTATAGTGGGAGTATTATAATAAAATCAAAGCATGTTTAAAATAAAGTTAAGAGAAATAGAGACATTACATTATGCAGTCATTTAAGAAATAATATGTATAATTAGATTGGTAAAGAGTGACGTTAATATGGATAATCAAATGTACTTAGGACTCGCTGTATGTCCAACACAATTATAAAACACTGAGTTATGGTGTATAAAAATAGGAAGCTATTTAATTCATTTGGAATGCACATTGAACACATTTTTGTTGTAATAAAAATAAAAAACAAAATAAAAGAAATGTCATGTATAAATAATAGGTTGTCAATGATAGTATACTAACACAAGGAATTGAATGCATTTAGGATTGTTTATATGTCCAATTTATCAGTTTTAACTTACAGATGTGTCCTTACATATCCTTGCTGCAGGAGGTAGCTTACTGTTGCGCTATCACGATGCATACGCAACATGGCACAGTGCCACCTCCCACACCGCCTACTTCCCACTACTGACTTCTATTGCACCTGCCTCTGCCATCTGCACTAGTTGAAACCACGAGTAACAGGAACATAGCTTTCCACTATCCACATTGAGCAACCAATTCCGGCTACCACGTTTACTGTGTGCAGCTGGTGCATCTCTCCACGCTTCCCAGTGACGTGCGGTGGGGTGAGGCAGGTGAGGCAGAGCCTTTCCTATTATACTAACTTTTGTGCCAGAGTTTTTACTATATAAAGTATATAAAAAATACAAAGTGTATGTTGGAAATATCTTCTTTGTATTATTCTAATTATTTTTATAGCCAAAACTCTGGAGTAAAAAGTCAGTGCCTCCCCCGTCTATATTTTCTGTACAACTCTGATCAAATCTCACCAAATTTCCAATAGTATATACTGCTGCACCAATGTATAATGCGCAATGTACTCTTTGGCTCATATATTGCATATAAATCTGGCTCTGGTGCTAGCCAGTGCCTCCTCCTGAGCCATTTAGCTTCCTGCACGTCCCTCACGCTGCCATTCCCTAGTTCCAGGGGCTGTGCTGATCAGGTAGTGGGAGTGTGCGTACAAACGCTCTTGCTACAGAATGTCCCGCCATATAGCCTGTGATGTGAACACATCGCTGGCGACAAAGTAAAGGGACACATCTGTGTTGCATTATCTTATATAAAAGCAGAAAACAAGGGAACCCATACATATTGCGGGCAACAAAGTAAAGGGACACATCTGTATTAAGTTACTTACTGTATATAAAAGCAAAAAGCAAGGAAACCTATCTGGAATACACATTGAACCGCATGATATCACTAGTGATGATGCGGGGAGTGATTAGAAATCCGACACCACCCACCCGTAAGTCACAGAGACACAGGGGACATGCGGCTGCATTAAATATCAGTGGTGCACATGGGCCGGTCCGGGAAATGGGACGACATCATGCGCCCCAAAAAGGAGTTGTGGAACGCATCCAGGAAGCAGCACAGAGCCTCTCCTGGAACACAAGTGGGCTATTAAGCCCATTTACACTGCACACGGTCTTCTGATGGGGCTTGGAGATGATGTAATCTCCAAGCCCCAGCAGAAGACCGTGTGCAGTGTAAACAGTGCCGACCCAGGAATAACCCTGGTCAGAGCTGCAGTGTGAAAGGGGACTGTTTGTGTCGAGTCTGACCCGTATTGGAACCGTGTTCCAAATCCCAGGTCATACCCAGTAATTTGGTGTAAAGGGGTATAAATCTGGCTCTTATACTAGCCAGTGCCTCCCCACCCATTAATCCCACTGCACATCACTGGGAGAGGGATGGAAAGACAGTGAAAGAGAGAGCAAAATAACAACAGTAGTTCCAAAATACTAATAAACTAGTAACCTACTGTCATATATTGTAAAAGAAAACAAGTTTATTTAAAACGTCAAATAGATTTCATAATATTTTTAAGAATAAACTTCAGTATGAACATTTTTAAAGTAGATTAATCATACAACAATCATGTGTGGTCACCCTGCAGATGTGACTGATCTTTTACTGATGATAGGATATTACTCAGGCGTCTCCTTCACTTCACACACTGTGGGCTTCTCTGCAGCACAGAAATATGTTGCTGAGTCTTCTGGCTTCAGTTCCTTAATTTGTAGACGTACTTCATTTTTGGCAGTGTCTCTTGAAAGAGAAAGTCTACTCCGTAGTGAGGGGTTGTAGGCTGAGCTTTGAGCATAGTTAAGGTGCGCCAGAAATTCCATCTTGTCCCCTACAAATTGCCTCACAAAGTTGACAGCATGCATTTTATTTCCTTCAGTGATTAGGACACCAGTCACCTTGCAGACCAGATCCATTGTCTCAGAGGGTTTAACTAGAGAAGGTGCTGAGAATGATAATGAAATCTGGGAAAGGACACCTAGGAATAAGGAAAACCATGATCAGACATAGAGTAGCAGGAACACTAGAGAGGAAGGAAGTGGTTATAAGGTACTTACATGGCAGAGATGAGATCACACAGAAAAGAAGAAATACAGAAGGCATTGTATAGTTAGTTAGAAAGAATGTAATGAAATCAGAAGTGATAACCCTCAGCTTCAGTAACAGTGCATTGTCTATAAGAGGAGGAATTCTGTCAGTACTTTACATATTTTTGCATATTTTATGAAATTATAACCTATGAGACAAAATCATAATTTGCATTCGGAATGAAAACAATGTACATTAGCAATTTTTATTGGCTGTCTTCTGACAACACAGGATTTCTCATTACAATAACAGTATATTTAATTCTCCTGAAAAAATGTGGAGTTCAAATAGATCTAATAGGCCCACTCTAACACCATCATATTTTAGCAGTAATAATAATAATAATAATAACTTATTATTAATTTATCATTTAAATTACTTGCATCTCTTAAATGCTAAATTATTACTGACAGCCCAGCGTTGTCAGAAAACATGGAATTAAGTTTGTATGATGTAAAATATGTTTTTAAGTATTGTATATAATTAATTACAATGTTTTATTAAAAAAATGTATTGTTCTTAAACCTTTATTTATTTACGTACCTTCCAAGATGACCATATCCAGGAGGGACAAAATGCTCTGTTCCTGGACTTCCCTCTCTATATACTGTATGATTGCTGTCACCTGTGGTGAAACACCTTTCTTATCCATTAGCTGCCTGAAATTCAACACAGGTGACAGCAATCACTTATTAGGAATGGAATAGGTCATGTTGGGAGGTATGTACTGTATATTACAGAGAGGTTGTGTGGAACGTCTCTCATTATGCTGGCCATAAAACCAACCATCAGACAGACCAACTATCTGACATTTCCGTACACAGGGCCTGGTTCAAAGTTATACAGAATGCCAACTGCTCATGCATCATGATCACACTGCACATGCATCAAGGTACCTGAGAAATCTGCTCGCAGTGAGGATCTGTTTGCAAAGTGATTGACAGTCAGGGACTGTGTGGGGGAGGTAACAGAGTGTGTCTCACCCTATGGGCTGCATGTAATGATGCCCGAGTTTGGCGGTCGTGCGGAATGTTGACCGAACTCAGATGTTCTTTGAAAGGGGCAATCACTTACAGGGCATAGTTTTGCTTGAAAGTGATTGCCCCTTTAAAAAAAAACATCCAAGTTCGGTTGGCATCCTGCACGGCCACCAAACTTGGGCATCATTACATCCGGCCCTATATCTGTGATCTTGTATGAAGAACTTTTCCTCATGATGCGCTGTGATCACCTTTTCACGGACTGCAGATTGGGGTGTGACAATTATAACTGAAATACCTCATTGCTTATAGGAGGTCATTCTGAGTTGATCGCTAGCTGCCGTTGTTCTCAGCGCAGCAATGACGCAAAAAAATGGCACTTCTGCACATGCGTATGCACCGCAATGCGCACGCGCGACGTACAGGTACAATGTTTATTGTGGTTTTGCACAGGTTATAGCGAACCCTGTGTTGGCGCTATTCTGTTATTCTCAGCAGCAGCTTCCTGGTGGCGACACCTATCTTTTAGGGCATATCCTGATATCTGCTAAGGCTGCTATAGCACAATTATGGAAATCAGCTTCTGTACCATGTATAAGGCATATTGTGAATAATGTCCACAAACACAATCTGTTTGAAACGGCAAATTGTAAATATTCTTCTTCTGCCTCTTCTATATATATGAAGTGGTTCAAGTGGAATGAATACGAGAGAATAAAGGTCACTCGCCTATATATAGTGATCCGGTAGATTTGACAGTTTTACACTCTCCTGAGGACAGCTCTGTCCCGTAACTGGCCTTAACCTCATTCTTATGTACATTTTTAATTGACATGCACGATGTACTGTCTATGTTTGTTCCCTTGTCCACCCGTGTTTGTCTTTGTCTAACCCTCTTGTTTCCCCCCATAACCAATTACTTGATTAATGGATGGTTTGATTTCTTGCACTATACAAGACAGTATATTGATGTCTTTGTGTATATAGCCCTGTAAAATTTGATCACACCACTGTTTGTATACTGTTTCTTACTTATATTCTAATGCTGCTTCAATCAATAAAAATGTATTATTTAAAAAAAAGAAAATTACACTACAATTACCTACAGCGTCATTTCACTGCAGTATGACCTACAGCGTCACAATACATGTATGATAATTACATTGTGATATGACCTACAGTGTCACAATACATGCATGATTTTTACTAGAGATGAGTGGATTCGGTTTTACTCGGATTTACTCGGTTCTCAAAACGGCATCTGATTGGCTATCCAAAACACGTGACATGCGTGAGCCAATAAGATGCCGTTTTGAGAACAGAGTAAACCCGAGTAAAACCGAATCCGCTCATCTCTAATTTCTCTGACGTCCTAGTGGATGCTGGGGACTCCGTAAGGACCATGGGGAATAGACGGGCTCCGCAGGAGACTGGGCACACTAAAAGAAAGATTTGGTACTACCTGGTGTGCACTGGCTCCTCCCTCTATGCCCCTCCTCCAGACTTCAGTTAGATTTCTGTGCCCGGCCGAGCTGGATGCACACTAGGGGCTCTCCTGAGCTCCTAGAAAGAAAGTATATATTAGGTTTTTTATTTTACAGTGAGACCTGCTGGCAACAGGCTCACTGCAGCGAGGGACTAAGGGGAGAAGAAGCGAACCTACCTGCTTGCAGCTAGCTTGGGCTTCTTAGGCTACTGGACACCATTAGCTCCAGAGGGATAGACCGCAGGACCCGTCCTTGGTGTTCGTTCCTGGAGCCGCGCCGCCGTCCCCCTTACAGAGCCAGAAGCAAGAAGATGGTCCGGAAAATCGGCGGCAGAAGACTTTAGTCTTCACCAAGGTAGCGCACAGCACTGCAGCTGTGCGCCATTGCTCCTCATACACACTTCACACTCCGGTCACTGAGGGTGCAGGGCGCTGGGGGGGGGGGGCGCCCTGAGCAGCAATAATATCACCTTGGCTGGCAAAATAACCACAATATATAGCCCCAGAGGCTATATATGTGGTAATTACCCCTGCCAGAATACAGAAAAAAGCGGGAGAAAAGTCCGCCGAAAAAGGGGCGGAGCCATCTCCCTCAGCACACTGGCGCCATTACTCCCTCACAGTTCCGCTGGAAGGAAGCTCCCTGACTCTCCCCTGCAGTCTACACTACAGAAAAGGGTAAAAAAGAGAGGGGGGGCACAGATTTGAGGCGCAGTAAATATTATAGCAGCTATAGGGGACATAATTCAGTTAGTCCCTGCATTATATAGCGCTCTGGTGTGTGCTGGCATACTCTCTCTCTGTCTCCCCAAAGGGCTTTTGTGGGGTCCTGTCTCCTTTAAGAGCATTCCCTGTGTGTGTGTGCGGTGTGTCGGTACGGCTGTGTCGACATGTTTGATGAGGAGACTTATGTGGAGGCGGAGAAGATGCCTATAAATGTGATGTCACCCCCTGCGGGGCAGACACCTGAGTGGATGGACTTATGGAAGGAATTACGTGCAAGTGTCGACTCCTTACATAAAAAATGTGACGACATGCCAAATGCGGGACAGCCGGCTTCTCAGCTCGTGCCTGCTCAGGCAATTCAAAGGCCATCAGGGGCTCTAAAACGCCCACTACCTCAGATGGCAGACACAGATGTCGACACGGATACTGATACCAGTGTCGACGACGATGAGTCAAATTTAATGTCCACTAGGGCCATTCGTTGCATGATTGAGGCAATGAAAGAGGTTTTACACCTTTCTGATATAAACCCAGGTACCTCAAAAAAGGGTATTATGTTTGGGGAGAAAAAACTACCAATAGTTTTTCCCCCATCTGAAGAATTAAATGAAGTGTGTGAAGAAGCGTGGGCTTTCCCTGATAAGAAATTGGTGATTTCAAAAAAATTACTAATAGCGTTCCCTTTCTCGCCAGAGGATAGGTCACGTTGGGAAACTCCCCCTAGGGTGGATAAAGCGCTCACACGTTTGTCTAAAAAGGTGGCACTACCGTCTCCGGATACGGCCGCCCTAAAGGAACCTGCTGATAGAAAGCAGGAGGCTATATATACACACACTGGTGTTATACTGAGACCAGCTATTGCTTCAGCGTGGATGTGCAGTGCTGCTGCTGCTTGGTCAGATTCCCTGTCAGAAAATATTGACAAGAGCATATAAAAGACTCAGTCTTGTACATGAGAGATGCACAGAGGGAGATCTGCCGGCTGGCATCTAGAATAAGTGCATTGTCCATTTCTGCTAGGAGAGGCTTATGGACTCGGCAGTGGACAGGGGATGCAGATTCTAAAAGGCACATGGAAGTGTTGCCTTATAAGGGTGAGGAATTATTCGGGGATGGTCTCTCAGACCTTGTTTCCACAGCAACAGCTGGGAAGTCAGCATTTTTACCCCATGTCCCCTCACAGCCTAAGAAAGCGCCATATAATCAGGTACAGTCCTTTCGACCCCAGAAAAACAGGCGGGGAAAAGGCGGGTCCTTTCTGTCTAGAGGCAGAGGAAGGGGAAGAAAGCTGCACCACGCAGCAGGTTCCCAGGAACAAAAGTCCTCCCCCGCTTCTTCCAAATCCGCCGCATGACGGTGGGGCTCCACAGGCGGAGCCAGGTACGGTGGGGGGCCGCCTCAAAAATTTCAGCGATCAGTGGGCTCGCTCACGGGTGGATCCCTGGATCCTTCAAGTAGTATCTCAGGGGTACAAGCTGGAATTCGAGGCGCCTCCCCCCCGCCGTTTCGTCAAATCGGCCTTACCGACAACTCCCTCGGGCAGGGAGGCTGTACTAGAGGCAATTCACAAGCTGTATTCCCAGCAGGTGATAGTCAAAGTACCCCTACTTCAACAAAGACGTGGTTACTATTCCACACTGTTTGTGGTACCGAAACCAGACGGTTCGGTGAGACCCATTTTAAATTTGAAGTCCTTGAACACATACATAAAAAGATTCAAGTTCAAGATGGAATCGCTCAGGGCGGTTATTGCAAGCCTGGACGAGGGGGATTACATGGTATCCCTGGACATCAAGGATGCTTACCTGCATGTCTCAATTTACCTTCCTCACCAGGAGTACCTCAGATTTGTGGTACAGGATTGCCATTACCAATTCCAGACACTACCGTTTGGACTATCCACGGCACCGAGGGTGTTTACCAAGGTAATGGCAGAAATGATGATACTCCTTCGAAAAAAGGGAGTTTTAATTATCCCGTACTTGGACGATCTCCTAATAAAGGCGAGGTCCAGGGAGCAGTTACTGGTCGGAGTAGCACTATCTAGGGAAGTGCTACAACAGCATGGCTGGATTCTAAACATTCCAAAGTCACAACTGGTTCCTTCCACACGCTTACTGTTCCTGGGGATGATTCTGGACACAGAACAGAAAAAAGTGTTTCTCCCGCAGGAGAAAGCCAAGGAGCTGTCATCTCTAGTCAGAGACCTCCTAAAACCAAAACGGGTATCGGTGCATCACTGCACACGAGTCCTGGGAAAAATGGTGGCTTCGTACGAAGCAATTCCATTCGGCAGGTTCCATGCAAGGACCTTCCAGTGGGACCTCTTGGACAAGTGGTCGGGATCGCATCTTCAGATGCATCAACTGATAACCCTGTCTCCAAGGACCAGGGTGTCTCTACTGTGGTGGCTGCAGAGTGCTCATCTTCTAGTGGGCCGCAGATTCGGCATACAGGACTGGGTCCTGGTGACCACGGATGCCAGCCTTCGGGGCTGGGGCGCAGTCACACAGGGAAGAAATTTCCAGGGACTTTGGTCAAGTCAGGAGTCGTCCCTACACATAAACATTCTGGAACTGAGGGCCATTTACAATGCCCTAAGTCAGGCAAGGCCCCTGCTTCAAAACCAGCCGGTTCTGATCCAATCAGACAACATCACGGCAGTCGCCCATGTAAACCGACAGGGCGGCACAAGAAGCAGGGTGGCCATGGCAGAAGCCACAAGGATTCTCCGATGGGCGGAAAATCACGTACTAGCACTGTCAGCAGGGTTCATTCCGGGAGTGGACAACTGGGAAGCAGACTTCCTCAGCAGACACGACCTACACCCGGGAGAGTGGGGACTTCATCCAGAAGTCTTCCTACTTTTGGTAAACTGCTGGGAAAGGCCACAGGTGGACATGATGGCGTCCTGCCTCAACAAGAAGCTAAAGAGATATTGCGCCAGGTCAAGGGACCCTCAGGCGATAGCTGTGGACGCTCTAGTGACACCGTGGGTGTACCAGTCGGTTTATGTGTTCCCTCCTCTGCCCCTCATACCAAAGGTACTGAGAATAATAAGAAGGCGAGGAGTAAGAACGATACTCGTGGTTCCGGATTGGCCAAGAAGAGCTTGGTACCCGGAACTTCAAGAAATGTTATCAGAGGACCCATGGCCTCTACCGCTCAGACAGGATCTGCTACAGCAGGGGCCCTGTCTGTTCCAAGACTTACCGCGGCTGCGTTTGATGGCATGGCGGTTGAATTCCGGATCCTAAAGGAAAAGGGCATTCCGGAGGAAGTCATTCCTACGCTGATCAAAGCCAGGAAAGAAGTAACCGCAAACCATTATCACCGCATTTGGCGGAAATATGTTGCGTGGTGTGAGGCCAGGAAGGCCCCTACAGAGGAATTTCAGCTGGGTCGTTTTCTGCACTTCCTACAGTCAGGAGTGACTATGGGCCTAAAATTGGGTTCCATTAAGGTCCAGATTTTGGCTCTGTCGATTTTCTTCCAGAAAGAAATGGCTTCACTGCCTGAAGTTCAGACTTTTGTAAAGGGAGTGCTTCATATTCAGCCCCCTTTTGTGCCTCCTGTGGCACCTTGGGATCTCAATGTGGTGTTGAGTTTCCTAAAATCACATTGGTTTGAACCACTTAAAACCGTGGATCTCAAATATCTCACGTGGAAAGTGGTCATGTTATTGGCCTTGGCTTCAGCCAGGCGTGTGTCAGAATTGGCGGCTTTGTCATGTAAAAGCCCTTATCTGATTTTCCATATGGATAGGGCAGAATTGAGGACTCGTCCCCAGTTTCTCCCTAAGGTGGTATCAGCTTTTCACTTGAACCAACCTATTGTGGTGCCTGCGGCTACTAGGGACTTGGAGGATTCCAAGTTACTGGACGTGGTCAGGGCCTTGAAAATTTATGTTTCCAGGACGGCTGGAGTCAGGAAAACTGACTCGCTTTTTATCCTGTATGCACCCAATAAAATAGGTGCTACTGCTTCTAAGCAGACTATTGCTCGCTGGATTTGTACCACAATTCAGCTGGCGCATTCTGCGGCTGGATTGCCGCATCCTAAATCAGTGAAAGCCCATTCCACGAGGAAGGTGGGCTCATCTTGGGCGGCTGCCCGAGGGGTCTCGGCTTTACAACTTTGCCGAGCTGCTACTTGGTCAGGGGCAAACACGTTTGCTAAATTCTACAAATTTGATACCCTGGCTGAGGAGGACCTTGAGTTCTCTCATTCGGTGCTGCAGAGTCATCCGCACTCTCCCGCCCGTTTGGGAGCTTTGGTATAATCCCCATGGTCCTTACGGAGTCCCCAGCATCCACTAGGACGTCAGAGAAAATAAGAATTTACTCACCGGTAATTCTATTTCTCGTAGTCCGTAGTGGATGCTGGGCGCCCATCCCAAGTGCGGATTGTCTGCAATACTTGTATATAGTTATTGCCTAACTAAAGGGTTATTGTTGAGCCATCTGTTGAGAGGCTCAGTTGTATTTCACACTGTTAACTGGGTTCAATATCACGAGTTATACGGTGTGGCTGGTATGAGTCTTACCCGGGATTCAAAATCCTTCCTTATTGTGTCAGCTCTTCCGGGCACAGTATCCTAACTGAGGTCTGGAGGAGGGGCATAGAGGGAGGAGCCAGTGCACACCAGGTAGTACCAAATCTTTCTTTTAGTGTGCCCAGTCTCCTGCGGAGCCCGTCTATTCCCCATGGTCCTTACGGAGTCCCCAGCATCCACTACGGACTACGAGAAATAGAATTACCGGTGAGTAAATTCTTTTTTTTTTACACTGTGGTCTGACCGCCAGTGTCACAGAAAAATAATAGAACACTAGGGTATAACACAAAAAAAATATATATGTTTTTAAATTATATTTTTATCTTTTATTTTTTTAGTCTGGTGCAGATACCCTGGATAGATAGACAGACAACCACTAGCTGGACAGAGCACCGCTGGAGGACACAGCAGCCCCTTGATGGACCAACAGAGCACACCTGGATGGACACAGCAGACCCTTGTTGGACACAGGAGCCCCTTGATGGACAACACAGCACCCCTGGGGACAGACACAGCACCCCTTTATGTACAACAGAGCACCCCTGGGACAGACACAGCACCCCTTTATGTACAATAAATCACTCCTGGGGACGGACCACCTACAGTTGGGGAACTACCTAGAGTGTCACAATACGTGTATTGTGTATTGATTGTTTGAATGGCAGTCACAGAAAAATAATAGTATAGTGCACTGGGGTATAGCACAAAAAAAACAACTATAAATGTATTATTATATGTTTAGCTTTTTTTTTTACACTGTGGCAGAGCCCCTGGATGGACAGACAGGGCACCTCTAGACATACAGAGCACCCCTGGGGGATACAGCAGTCCCTTGATGTACCAACAGATCACCCATAGATTGACAGAGCACCCCTGGATGGACACAGCAGCCCCTTGTCGGACAAAGCAGCCCCTTGATGGACAGACAGAGTACCCCTAGAGGACACAGTAGCCCCTTGATGGACAGACAGAGCACTCTTAGAGGATACAGCAGTCCCTTGATGGATTGACAGAACACCCCTGGATGGACACAGAGGCCCCTTGATGAACAACAGAGCACAGCACCCCTGGATGGACAACACACCACCCCTAGACAGACACAGCACAGACATGTCTGCTCAAATCAATCTCCACAGCTGGAGTGAAGATAGCGTGATCACCGGGGACCTTTATACATTCCAAAACCCGTAAGAATCCAACTGCAGGAGGATGACATTTTGCCTCGTTTTGGGATCCGAGTCAAGCGTGAACACCAGTGCTGATCTTGGATACCAGCTCAGAACACTATGTTCGGGTGGGTCTAGTTCGCAGAGAACCAGACCCACTCATCTCTAGCTTTTACCCATCATAATTCATAATTCTCATGTACAGTAGTAGTCAGTCAGAAGAGAGATAACAAGTTCCACTTTGATCCTCTCTCTGAGGAATGTTAAAGCTTGTAAAATGAACTGCAGAAAAATCCAGGTTATGAACCCCTCTCTTCCAGATTGTCGTTGATATCCAAGGGTAATACAACGGACACAGAAGCTCCTTGATGGACAACAGAGCACAGCAACCCTGGATGAACAACATAGCACCCCTGGAAAGACACAGCACAGACACATCTGCTCAATACAATCTCCACAGCCGGAGTGAAGATGGCGTGATCACCGAGGACCTTTATAGATTCCAAAACCGGCAAGAATCCAACTTCGGGAGGATGACATTTTGCCTCGTTTTGGGATCCGAGTCAAGCGTGAACACCTGAGCTGATCATTCTCATGTACAGTAGTAGTCAGTCATAAGAAAGTTGACAAGTTCCACTTTGATTCTCTCTCTGAGGAATGTTGAAGCTTGTAAAATGAACTGCAGAAAAATCCAGGTTATGAGCCCCTCTCTTCCAGATTGTCATTGATATGCAAGCGTAATACAATATAAGCTCTTGGTCAAAAGTTGTCAACTTCATTTTTTGGCTCAAGGCAAAAATCTGATTTTTTCATTACAGGAGGTGATTCAGGTCATAGACCTACAACTTATTGCAGGTCTTTGAGTGGTATTGTAAAGCATCACACTGTAGCTCTACCTCCAGCATGGTCACAGTTCTGGTTGCCCTTAGAGAACCACTTGACTGACTATCAGAGGCACATTAGGGATGAAACCTAAGTTAAAGGGTTAGATGAGTTATAGTAGAATAGTGGAGTATGAAATTAAAGTAGAATAAACTGACCCTTTGAAGAACTAACAAACAATGTCAATCCATTTTATTTAAAGGTTGGTAGGTCTGAGGGCCTTATAAAGAATTGACATAGTTGAGGTCTCTAACTAATCTTTAAGCGTGCAATTGTAATGTGTTGACAGTGCACTGCCACCTGTCAATTGTAGTTGGTAGTGTGATGAATAAGCTGGTAGTGTGATGAATGAAACTGTAAACCCCAGATATGGTTCTGGATGTCCACTCTTGTGTTCTACTTGGAGTATAGATTTGTGATGTCAGATACCAAATTCACAAAAATAACCTATAGAACCTGACTAGTCATGGTCTTCAACTATAGAATTTAGATCGGTATTTGTTCACCAGTACTCAGTAGTCCTCAGGTCTTCTAAAAGCAATTGTCGAGGCTAATTCTGAAATAGATGCTAACAACAGAAATACTGGAGACACCAATCACAATTATACTGTATAACTAGACTGTATACAGTAACTTGAAAATACAGGTATTACTGTATGAGCAGAAATCAAGGCAGACAGGAATCAGTGGTGCCAAGAGGGGAGGGGGGCCAGGGTACTAATTACCTGAGCCCATACTTGATGGAGGGGCCCAGTGTGGGCCCAGGTCCCCCCACCTTACCTGGCAGCAGAAACTGCAGCTCTTCTCATTATCCCAGCACATGCTGCCATGTGCTGTGCTGCAATGTGGCCATGGAGGCGCTTAAAGTACTTTCTCTTACGTCCTAGAGGATGCTAGGGTTCCATTTAGTACCATGGGGTATAGATGGGTCTTTTGGGAGCCATGGGCACTTTAAGAGTTTAATAGTGTGGGCTGGCTCCTCCCTCTATGCCCCTCCTTCCAGACTCAGTTTAGAAAATGTGCTCAGAGGAGCCGGTCACACCTAGGGGAGCTCCTAGGAGTTTTCTTAGTTTTATTATTTTCTAGAGTAATTTAGGTTACAGGAAGGCTGCTGGCAACAGCCTACCTGCTTCATGGGACTTAGAGTGGGAATAG
Source organism: Pseudophryne corroboree (assembly GCF_028390025.1). Taxonomy (NCBI): domain Eukaryota; kingdom Metazoa; phylum Chordata; class Amphibia; order Anura; family Myobatrachidae; genus Pseudophryne; species Pseudophryne corroboree. The sequence continues at coordinate 444,457,441 of NC_086444.1, read as the reverse complement.
GAACCAACTCTTGAAGTTAATGGTCCTCTATTCCGCTGACAGGACATTGAGCTCCTGCTGGGTGCTGATCGCTAGCCCAAGAGGCGACCGCTCACACCCGCAGAACGGCCGCCACCCCCTAACTATGCCAGAAGTAAGAAGAGTGGTGAGTATAGCACCGGCAGCCCGGTTAGCGGATTGCCGGCGGGTATGGCGGCACAAGTGTGGGAGCACAGCTCTGGCAGGCTGCACTCCAGGAAGGCTCAGCAACACAGCTGTGTAGGTGCTTTGAGGGGCACCCTGAGCCAGCGCGTTTTCACCCTACACTGGTCAGCGGCTAACAAGGACTAATTCCGCTGTTAGCAAACAAATTCCTCAGGCCAGTATAAATAATTAGTGCGGGAAGCTGCGTGCCTTTACAAGGGCTGGGACTTCCTCTCACAGCGGTTCCAGCAGTCACCAGCGCCATTTTCTCCCTGCAGATCACAGACATCAGAACACTGACAGGGAGTGCTGCACTCCACATAACTCCAGCTATCCTCTGCGGTACCAGGGTGTTATAGACAGGGGGAGAGTGTGATTATAGTACTAATTACCCTATTAAGGTTAGTTAGTCAGCGCCAGGCTTTTATCATAATAACTGCCTACTGGGGCGTTGTGTGGCTGGCTCCTTATACTCTGTGACTCTCTGAAGGTACTCTGGGGGAAACTGTGTCTGACATTTTGCTGTGTGTAAGTGTGTATATCCACATTACCATGTCTAAGGACTATGTGTCCTGTGCTGCAGAGTGTGTATCTTCTCCTGAAGAGTCTATTCCATGTACTCAGGACTGCAATTTACTTTCTCAGCCTTCTGAGTCCGAACCACCATGGGTGGATTCTTTATGGGGAATGATATGCCAAATTTTAACTATGATGTCACGTACTGAGAAAGAAACACAGGTTTTGAGGAAATCTCTAGAGGGTTTGAAGTATTCAGCTCCCGCTACCTCATCAAAGACCTTGAAAAATCCTGGGAGAACCCAGAGAAAAAATTCCAGATCCCAAAAAGGGATCTCATTGCTTTCCCTTTCCCGGAAGAGGACAGAAAGAAGTGGGAAAACCCGCCTATAGCAGACACTTCTGTATCTAGGTTGTCTAAAAAGGTGGTTTTACCTGTCCCTGGTTCAACCGCTTTAAAAGATCCGGCTGACCGCAAGATTGAGACTACGCTCAAATCACTATACACAGCTACAGGCGTAGCTTTAAGGCCCACTATTGCTTATACGTGGATTTCTAAAGCCATCGTAAAGTGGTCAAGCACATTACTAGAGGAATTAGATACTATGGATAGGAGTGACATTGAATTGTTTTTGCGTCACATACAGGATTCTGTAGATTTCATGGTGGAGGCCATTAAGTACCTTGGCCTGCGCCAATGGTCTGCGGATGCAGAATCCAAGAGAAGTGTGGAGAACCTACCCTTTAGGTCAGGCTCTGTTTTGGGACACATTGGATGTGTGGATCTCCAAGGCAACTGGGGGTAAGTCAACCTTTCTCCCCTCAGCAGCACCACCGGCCAGGAAATCTTATCCTACGTCTACACTGCAGTCCGTTCGAATCGCAAAAATAAAAAAATCCAAGCCCCCTCCCACCTTCTTTAGAGGATGTCCACTGCTGACGTATAATAATAATAACAACAACAAGTCCCTCACAGTGTTGCTGTGTTGTGCTGCATCAGACCAGTGGTAGTGTCCTGGCCATCAGCCATTCCTGTGCCGCATATTGTGTTATGTAACTCCAGAAACATAATGGAGAACAAAAATTTGGAGGATAAAATAGGGAAAGATCAAGAACCACTTCTTCCTAGTGCTGAAGCTGCTGCCACTAGCCATGACATAGACGATGAAATGCCATCAATGTCGTCTGCCAAGGCCGATGCCCAATGTGATAGTAGAGGGCATGTAAAATCCAAAAAGCCAAAGTTCAGTAAAAAGACCCCAAAAAAGAAATGTAAATGTTCTGAGGAGAAACGTAAACTGCCAATATGCCATTTACGACACGGAGTGGCAAGGAACGGCTGAGGCCCTGGCCTATGTTCATAACTAGTGGTTTAGCTTCACATGATGATGGAAGCCCTCATAACTGATGTCTTGACACTTATGTTGGTGTTAGATGTGCGTCCGGGGTGTGGTATAAAAGATAGACAATGTCTAGTTAGACAGTCAATAGATAGACACCATATGTTAGACAGACATTAGTTTGACAGGGTCAAAAGGTCGACAGGGTCAAAAGGTCGACATGAAAAAGGTAGACCGTACAAAAGGTAGACACCATGTTTTTTGCATTTTTGTGGGGATAGTTTTGTCATCTGGGACCCCCAATTGTAGAAAGGCATACCCTCGCGGGGCTCGGTGCGCTCGCTACGATTCGGGCTCGGTGGCTCACTGCGATCGCCACAAGGTTTATAACCAACTGTATGCCGACATGGATAGAGAAGGTATGAAATAGTTCAAAAACATGTTAAATTAAAAAAAAAATCTATAATTTTCATGTCGACCTTTTGACCCTGTCGATTTTTTTTTAACCCTGTTGACCTTTTGTACTGTCTACCCTTTTTCATGGCGAATTTTTGACCCTGTCGACCTAATGTCTGTCTAACAAATGGTGTCTATCTATTGACTGTCTAACTAGACACTGTCTATCAACCAGATACCGTGCGTCCGGAATCCACCATTAGTGCAGTGGGATTTAGACAATTGATGGAGGTATTGTGTCCCCGGTACCAAATCCCATCTAGACTCCACTTCGATAGGCAGGCGATACCGAGATTTTGCCAATTAATTCCAGTGATTTCGACGTATAATTATTAATTACAGTGATTTTGCCAATTAATTCCAGTGATTTGAATGTATAATTCCAGTGATTTTGCCAATTAATTCCAGTGATTTGGATGTATAATTACAGTGATTTTGCCAATTAATTCCAGTGATTTGGATGTATAATTACAGTGATTTTGCCAATTAATTCCAGTGATTTGGACGCATAATTACAGTGATTTTGCAGTATAATTACAGTGATTTGGATGTATAATTATTATTACAGTGATTTTGCCAATTAATTCCAGTGATTTGGACGTATAATTCCGTGATTTGTACATATAATTCCAGTTGGAATTGTTTGTGTCTCTTGGCTTAGTCATACAGCTACCTCATTGCCCCTCTTAGACATTTTTGCATGAGGTGCTGTTTGGGGCCTAGTTTTTGAAAAGTGCCATCCTGTCTGACACTGACATATGAGTCCAGGGGTACTGCTGTATTAGTCCAGGGGTACTGCCGTATAAGTCCACCATTTGCAGAATTTTTAAAAATTGACAGGGTCGTGCTGGAGATGCTGTCAGTGGACCAAACAATTGCGGCCCACTCTCGACATTCAGCCACTGCGTGACACTACTAGATGGGCCTTGTGTTGCTTAGCTTGGTCATACAGTCACCTCTGTGCATTTTTTAGGCCTATAAACAATATTGTGAGGTGTTCAGAATAGACTGGAAATGAGTGGAAATGAATGTTATTGAGGTTAATAATACCATGGGAGCTAAATTAACCCCAAATTCAAAAGTGGAATTAGAACCAAACCAAAACACGAAAAGTGCCAGCCGCACATCTCTATTTATTATATTAGAAAGTATTTTGTTGGTTTAGATTATTAATAGCGGGATGTGACGTGAGGGGGCAAGTAGCATAACAACAGAAGTAGGCAGAGGGCAGAGAGCAGAAATAAGTGGTTGGAAAGAGGGCTGGGAAGGGGTGTGTTAGACAGTGGCAGCAGCCAGTAACGCATAGTTGCCTACCATCCCTCATTCTGTAGGAGACTCCCTGAAATAGTAGCAATCTCCCTGACTCCCTGAATAGTACATCAATCTCCCTGATTGCACCTTACCCCCATTATACAGCTGTTACATTCTCGGTGGAAAATACATACATTCAAATAGGATCATCAGTGCACAATGATCCCTATAGCTACATGCATTTTAAATAAGGTTTCTCGTGACCACTTACAGTATATGGAACTTATTGTAATACACAATGGGGATCATTCTGAGTTGATCGCTAGCTGCCGCTGTTTCACAGCGCAGCGATCAGGCTAAAAATCTGCACTTCTGCGCATGCATATGCAGCGCAATGCGCAACGTACTTTCACAAAAGCCGATGCAGTTTCACACAAGGTCTAGCGATGCTTTTCAGTCGCACTGCTGACCGCTGAGTGATTGACAGGAATGGGGCGTTTCTGGGTGGTAACTGACCGTTTTCAGGGAGTGTGCTGAAAAACGCAAGCGTGTCAGATACAAACGCAGGCGTGCCTGTGGAAACGCGGGCGTGGCTGGCCGAATGCAGGGCTTGTTTGTGACATCAAAACAGGAACTAAACAGTCTGAAGTGATCGCAAGCAAGGAGTAGGTCTGGAGCTACTTAGAAACTGCTCGAAAATATTTTGGTGCCGTTCTGCGATCCTTTCGTTCGCACTTCAGCTAAGCTAAGATACACTCCTGGAGGGAGGCGGCTTTGCGTTTGCACGGCTGCTAAAAGCAGCTAGCGAGCGAACAACTCGGAATGAGGGCCAATACACCAACAAATCCTGAAAAATATCAGTGTCTTTTCATCAACAAATAGATGTTACTAACTTTGAAGCTCATTTACATTTGGATATTATGTCATGTTTATGACACGCCTCTCATATGTAGCAGTACACGCATCTGCTGATATGTGTAAATGACCACATACACTAGAACGATTTTACTCATTTTCAGCTCAATTTGGTCATTCAGGTTGCTATATATCCGATCCGATGCGCGACCTCCTCCAGGTCGTTGGTGCTGCACTCGTTATTTCTCGTTATTTGTCGTGATCAAATGGAATCGAACTAAAAAAAGTGTGGTTTTTGTGCTCGCGATATATCACATGCGATCTATAGTAGGAAGTTTGACTGGCATTCTCAGGATGTATCTAATGGTACCTGTGAATGCATGCTATACATCCCATGCGATATGTAGGCGCTTGACATATTGTATGCGATGTATAGTATGCTCAAAAAAGTCAAATTGTACAAAATCATTTGGAATCTTATGTAAACACTCCTGGGAAGCTCCCGGGAGAGTTCAAGGGAAATCATCCCGACTTCATCCTCTAGACCAGGCTTTTTCAACCAGTGTACCGTGGCACACTAGTGTGCCGCGACCAGTTGCAAGGTGTGCCGCAGAGCCAGAGCCCCATCAGAGTGAACTGTTGGCCCGGGCTCTTCTTAGAGGATCACTCATGCTCCGGCCGTGACCTATGCCTTGATGATGCAGCGGTGTGATATCATAGGTCACGGCCGCCGCAACTCACCACCCAGCCAGTCCACCCGCCTGCATACATATCTTCCAGTTCCCGCCTGCATCCACAGCTTTCCTTGCCCACCCACATCCACATCTGCCAACCGCCCACTGCTCAGTATTCGCAGCACTCCACTATGAACAACCCCCTTCACTGAGAGACAGGAAGAAGGACAACTAACTGGTAGGGGATAATATTTGTTATGTTATTTCTCCTGTGGGCAGCAATAGGATTTATGAATTTATGGGGGGAACAATGTGAATAATTCATGCGGGGAGCAATAGGATTTATGTGGGGAGAAATGTGATTGATTTATGTGTGAGCAACATGATTTATGTGGGAAGCAATGTGATTGATTTATGTGGGGAGCAATAGGATTTATGTAGGGAGCAACATGATTTATGTGGGGCCAATGTATGTATGGATTTTTTATTACTGTGAGGGCCAATGTGTGGGGTTTTTTTTTTCTGTGGGGTAACGGATGGTGTGCCTTGGCAATTTTAAAATATTGATTGGTGTGCCGCTAGTAAAAAAAGGTTGAAAATCACTGCTCTAGACTAGAGATGAGCGCCTGAAATTTTTCGGGTTTTGTGTTTTGGTTTTGGGTTCGGTTCCGCAGCCGTGTTTTGGGTTCGACCGCGTTTTGGCAAAACCTCACCGAATTTTTTTTGTCGGATTCGGGTGTGTTTTGGATTCGGGTGTTTTTTTTAAAAAACACTAAAAGACAGCTTAAATCATAGAATTTGGGGGTCATTTTGATCCCATATTATTATTAACCTCAAAAACCATAATTTCCACTCATTTTCAGTCTATTCTGAATACCTCACACCTCACAATATTATTTTTAGTCCTAAAATTTGCACCAAGGTCGCTGGATGACTAAGCTAAGCGACACTAGTGGCCGACACAAACACCTGGCCCATCTAGGAGTGGCACTGCAGTGTCACGCAGGATGTCCCTTCCAAAAAACCCTCCCCAATCAGCACATGACGCAAAGAAAAAAAGAGGCGCAATGAGGTAGCTGACTGTGTGAGTAAGATAAGCGACCCTAGTGGCCGACACAAACACCGGGCCCATTTAGGAGTGGCACTGCAGTGTCACGCAGGATGTCCCTTCCAAAAAACCCTCCCCAATCAGCACATGACGCAAAGAAAAAAAGAGGCGCAATGAGGTAGCTGACTGTGTGAGTAAGATTAGCGACCCTAGTGGCCGACACAAACACCGGGCCCATTTAGGAGTGGCACTGCAGTGTCACGCAGGATGTCCCTTCCAAAAAACCCTCCCCAATCAGCACATGACGCAAAGAAAAAAAGAGGCGCAATGAGGTAGCTGACTGTGTGAGTAAGATTAGCGACCCTAGTGGCCGACACAAACACCGGGCCCATTTAGGAGTGGCACTGCAGTGTCACGCAGGATGTCCCTTCCAAAAAACCCTCCCCAATCAGCACATGACGCAAAGAAAAAAAGAGGCGCAATGAGGTAGCTGACTGTGTGAGTAAGATTAGCGACCCTAGTGGCCGACACAAACACCGGGCCCATTTAAGAGTGGCACTGCAGTGTCACGCAGGATGTCCCTTCCAAAAAACCCTCCCCAAACAGCACATGACGCAAAGAAAAATAAAAGAAAAAAGAGGTGCAAGGTGGAATTGTCCTTGGGCCCTCCCACCCACCCTTATGTTGTATAAACAAAACAGGACATGCACACTTTAACCAACCCATCATTTCAGTGACAGGGTCTGCCACACGACTGTGACTGATATGACGGGTTGGTTTGGACCCCCCCCAAAAAAGAAGCAATTAATCTCTCCTTGCACAAACTGGCTCTACAGAGGCAAGATGTCCACCTCATCATCACCCTCCGATATATCACCGTGTACATCCCCCTCCTCACAGATTATCAATTCGTCCCCACTGGAATCCACCATCTCAGCTCCCTGTGTACTTTGTGGAGGCAATTGCTGCTGGTCAATGTCTCCGCGGAGGAATTGATTATAATTCATTTTAATGAACATCATCTTCTCCACATTTTCTGGATGTAACCTCGTACGCCGATTGCTGACAAGGTGAGCGGCGGCACTAAACACTCTTTCGGAGTACACACTTGTGGGAGGGCAACTTAGGTAGAATAAAGCCAGTTTGTGCAATGGCCTCCAAATTGCCTCTTTTTCCTGCCAGTATAAGTATGGACTGTGTGACGTGCCTACTTGGATGCGGTCACTCATATAATCCTCCACCATTCTTTCAATGGTGAGAGAATCATATGCAGTGACAGTAGACGACATGTCCGTAATCGTTGTCAGGTCCTTCAGTCCGGACCAGATGTCAGCATCAGCAGTCGCTCCAGACTGCCCTGCATCACCGCCAGCGGGTGGGCTCGGAATTCTGAGCCTTTTCCTCGCACCCCCAGTTGCGGGAGAATGTGAAGGAGGAGATGTTGACAGGTCGCGTTCCGCTTGACTTGACAATTTTCTCACCAGCAGGTCTTTCAACCCCAGCAGACTTGTGTCTGCCGGAAAGAGAGATCCAAGGTAGGCTTTAAATCTAGGATCGAGCACGGTGGCCAAAATGTAGTGCTCTGATTTCAACAGATTGACCACCCGTGAATCCTTGTTAAGCGAATTAAGGGCTCCATCCACAAGTCCCACATGCCTAGCGGAATCGCTCCGTGTTAGCTCCTCCTTCAATGTCTCCAGCTTCTTCTGCAAAAGCCTGATGAGGGGAATGACCTGACTCAGGCTGGCAGTGTCTGAACTGACTTCACGTGTGGCAAGTTCAAAGGGCATCAGAACCTTGCACAACGTTGAAATCATTCTCCACTGCGCTTGAGACAGGTGCCTTCCACCTCCTATATCGTGCTCAATTGTATAGGCTTGAATGGCCTTTTGCTGCTCCTCCAACCTCTGAAGCATATAGAGGGTTGAATTCCACCTCGTTACCACTTCTTGCTTCAGATGATGGCAGGGCAGGTTCAGTAGTTTTTATGGTGCTCCAGTCTTCTGTACGTGGTGCCTGTACGCCGAAAGTGTCCCGCAATTTTTCTGGCCACCGACAGCATCTCTTGCACGCCCCTGTCGTTTTTTAAATAATTCTGCACCACCAAATTCAAGGTATGTGCAAAACATGGGACGTGCTGGAATTTGCCCATATTTAATGCACACACAATATTGCTGGCGTTGTCCGATGCCACAAATCCACAGGAGAGTCCAATTGGGGTAAGCCATTCCGCGATGATCTTCCTCAGTTGCCGTAAGAGGTTTTCAGCTGTGTGCGTATTCTGGAAAGCGGTGATACAAAGCGTAGCCTGCCTAGGAAAGAGTTGGCGTTTGCGAGATGCTGCTACTGGTGCCGCCGCTGCTGTTCTTGCGGCGGGAGTCCATACATCTACCCAGTGGGCTGTCACAGTCATATAGTCCTGACCCTGCCCTGCTCCACTTGTCCACATGTCCGTGGTTAAGTGGACATTGGGTACAACTGCATTTTTTAGGACACTGGTGAGTCTTTTTCTGAGGTCCGTGTACATTCTCGGTATCGCCTGCCTAGAGAAGTGGAACCTAGATGGTATTTGGTAACGGGGGCACACTGCCTCAATAAATTGTCTAGTTCCCTGTGAACTAACGGCGGATACCGGACGCACGTCTAACACCAACATAGTTGTCAAGGCCTCAGTTATCCGCTTTGCAGCAGGATGACTGCTGTGATATTTCATCTTCCTCGCAAAGGACTGTTGAACAGTCAATTGCTTACTGGAAGTAGTACAAGTGGGCTTACGACTTCCCCTCTGGGATGACCATCGACTCCCAGCAGCAACAACAGCAGCGCCAGCAGCAGTAGGCGTTACACGCAAGGATGCATCGGAGGAATCCCAGGCAGGAGAGGACTCGTCAGAATTGCCAGTGACATTGCCTGCAGGACTATTGGCATTACTGGGGAAGGAGGAAATTGACACTGAGGGAGTTGGTGGGGTGGTTTGCGTGAGCTTGGTTACAAGAGGAAGGGATTTACTGGTCAGTGGACTGCTTCCGCTGTCACCCAAAGTTTTTGAACTTGTCACTGACTTATTATGAATGCGCTGCAGGTGACGTATAAGGGAGGATGTTCCGAGGTGGTTAACGTCCTTACCCCTACTTATTACAGCTTGACAAAGGGAACACACGGCTTGACACCTGTTGTCCGCATTTCTGTTGAAATAGTTCCACACCGAAGAGCTGATTTTTTTGGTATTTTCACCAGGCATGTCAACGGCCATATTCCTCCCACGGACAACAGGTGTCTCCCTGGGTGCCTGACTTAAACAAACCACCTCACCATCAGAATCCTCCTGGTCAATTTCCTCCCCAGCGCCAGCAACACCCATATCCTCCTCATCCTGGTGTACTTCAACACTGACATCTTCAATCTGACTATCAGGAACTGGACTGCGGGTGCTCCTTCCAGCACTTGCAGGGGGCGTGCAAATGGTGGAAGGCGCATGCTCTTCACGTCCAGTGTTGGGAAGGTCAGGCATCGCAACCGACACAATTGGACTCTCCTTGTGGATTTGGGATTTCGAAGAACGCACAGTTCTTTGCGGTGCTACTGCTTTTGCCAGCTTGAGTCTTTTCATTTTTCTAGCGAGAGGCTGAGTGCCTCCATCCTCATGTGAAGCTGAACCACTAGCCATGAACATAGGCCAGGGCCTCAGCCGTTCCTTGCCACTCCGTGTGGTAAATGGCATATTGGCAAGTTTACGCTTCTCCTCCGACAATTTTATTTTAGGTTTTGGAGTCCTTTTTTTACTGATATTTGGTGTTTTGGATTTGACATGCTCTGTACTATGACATTGGGCATCGGCCTTGGCAGACGACGTTGCTGGCATTTCATCGTCTCGGCCATGACTAGTGGCAGCAGCTTCAGCACGAGGTGGAAGTGGATCTTGATCTTTCCCTAATTTTGGAACCTCAACATTTTTGTTCTCCATATTTTAATAGGCACAACTAAAAGGCACCTCAGGTAAACAATGGAGATGGATGGATACTAGTATACAATTATGGACGGACTGCCGAGTGCCGACACAGAGGTAGCTACAGCCGTGAACTACCGTACTGTGTCTGCTGCTAATATAGACTGGTTGATAAAGAGATGTCATAGTATGTATGTATGAAGAAGAAAGAAAAAAAAACCACGGTTAGGTGGTATACAATTATGGACGGACTGCCGAGTGCCGACACAGAGGTAGCCACAGCCGTGAACTACCGTACTGTACTGTGTCTGCTGCTAATATAGACTGGTTGATAAAGAGATGTCGTAGTATGTATGTATGAAGAAGAAAGAAAAAAAAAACACGGGTAGGTGGTATACAATTATGGACGGACTGCCGAGTGCCGACACAGAGGTAGCCACAGCCGTGAACTACCGTACTGTACTGTGTCTGCTGCTAATATAGACTGGTTGATAAAGAGATGTCGTAGTATGTATGTATGAAGAAGAAAGAAAAAAAAACCACGGGTAGGTGGTATACAATTATGGACGGACTGCCGAGTGCCGACACAGAGGTAGCCACAGCCGTGAACTACCGTACTGTACTGTGTCTGCTGCTAATATAGACTGGTTGATAAAGAGATGTCGTAGTATGTATGTATGAAGAAGAAAGAAAAAAAAACCACGGTTAGGTGGTATACAATTATGGACGGACTGCCGAGTGCCGACACAGAGGTAGCCACAGCCGTGAACTACCGTACTGTACTGTGTCTGCTGCTAATATAGACTGGTTGATAAAGAGATGTCGTAGTATGTATGTATAAAGAAGAAAGAAAAAAAAACCACGGTTAGGTGGTATACAATTATGGACGGACTGCCGAGTGCCGACACAGAGGTAGCCACAGCCGTGAACTACCGTACTGTACTGTGTCTGCTGCTAATATAGACTGGTTGATAAAGAGATGTCGTAGTATGTATGTATGAAGAAGAAAGAAAAAAAAACCACGGTTAGGTGGTATACAATTATGGACGGACTGCCGAGTGCCGACACAGAGGTAGCCACAGCCGTGAACTACCGTACTGTACTGTGTCTGCTGCTAATATAGACTGGTTGATAAAGAGATGTCGTAGTATGTATGTATAAAGAAGAAAGAAAAAAAAAACCACGGTTAGGTGGTATACAATTATGGACGGACTGCCGAGTGCCGACACAGAGGTAGCCACAGCCGTGAACTACCGTACTGTACTGTGTCTGCTGCTAATATAGACTGGTTGATAAAGAGATGTAGTAGTATGTATGTATAAAGAAGAAAGAAAAAAAAACCACGGGTAGGTGGTATACAATTATGGATGGACTGCCGAGTGCCGACACAGAGGTAGCTACAGCCGTGAACTACCGTACTGTGTCTGCTGCGACTGGATGATAAATAATGATATAAAAAATATATATATATCACTACTGCAGCCGGACAGGTATATATATTATATAATGACGGACCTGCTGGACACTGTCTGTCAGCAGAATGAGTTTTTTATAGAATAAAAAAAAAAAACACCACACAAGTGAAGTCACACGACGAGTGTTTAACTTTTTCAGGCAATCACAATATAGTATACTACTAACTATACTGGTGGTCAGTGTGGTCAGGTCACTGGTCAGTCACACTGGCAGTGGCACTCCTGCAGCAAAAGTGTGCACTGTTTAATTTTAATATAATATGTACTCCTGGCTCCTGCTATAACCTATAACTGGCACTGCAGTGCTCCCCAGTCTCCCCCACAATTATAAGCTGTGTGAGCTGAGCACAGTCAGATATATAATATATACATAGATGATGCAGCACACTGGGCTGAGCAGTGCACACAGATATGGTATGTGACTGTCTTGTACTCCTGGCTCCTGCTATAACCTATAACTGGCACTGCAGTGCTCCCCAGTCTCCCCCACAATTATAAGCTGTGTGAGCTGAGCACAGTCAGATATATAATATATACATAGATGATGCAGGCATGCAGCACACTGGGCTGAGCAGTGCACACAGATATGGTATGTGACTGAGTCACTGTGTGTACCGTTTTTTTCAGGCAGAGAACGGATATATTAAATAAAACAACTGCACTGCTGGTGGTCACTGTGGTCAGTCACTAAACTCTGCACTCTCTTCTACAGTATCAGCCTCAGGTCAATCTCTCTCTCTCTCTCCTAATCTAAATGGAGAGGACGCCAGCCACGTCCTCTCCCTATCAATCTCAATGCACGTGTGAAAATGGCGGCGACGCGCGGCTCCTTATATAGAATCCGAGTCTCGCGAGAATCCGACAGCGTCATGATGACGTTCGGGCGCGCTCGGGTTAACCGAGCAAGGCGGGAAGATCCGAGTCGCTCGGACCCGTGAAAAAAAACATGAAGTTCGTGCGGGTTCGGATTCAGAGAAACCGAACCCGCTCATCTCTACTCTAGACATATCGTTCTAGTGCACAGGTTCTCAAACTCGGTCCTCAGGACCCCACACAGTGCATATTTTGCAGGTCACCTCACAGAATCACAAGTTAAATAATTAGCTCCACCTGCGGACCTTTTAAAATGTGTCAGTGAGTAATTAATACACCTGTGCACCTGCTGGGTTACCTGCAAAACATGCACTGTGTGGGGTCCTGAGGACCGAGTTTGAGAACCACTGTTCTAGTGTATGGTGCTCTTTACTTTCACATTCTCCCTGAAATGCTTTTTCAAAAGTAGGCAAGTGTGCACTAAGGTTGATCTGACAGTTGCCTGGTCTATAACTACTAGCTAAATATATTAAGAAACAAAGACATGACACTTGCATTGTGGTTTACTGAATTCTACTAGTTTAACATTGTTTTTTGTTTCAGTCCAGTAACATCTTGTGGTTTTATATTTCCATTCACAGAGAAGCAGGATAGGATATTGTATGAGCTTCTCATTGCTTTGTGTTTATGTGCTCCCTTGCACAGAAATACATTCCTGTGTCTTTAGGTTCCACTGTATTTATTTGGAGAAAGACCTGTTTCTTGGCGTTGTCTTTTGTGATTGTGGTTCTGCTTTTGAGTAAATCAGCATAATATGTGCTACCACCGGTGAGTATTCGTCCAATCCATTCTAGACCTTGCCCAGGTGACTGTCTGATCCAGCTAATGTGATAGCTGGTTAACTCAAACCCTGAGCATGTACAGGTTACTTTAAGTTGCTGTGAAGGTCTCACAATCCCTGGCCCTGTCTCCTGTATTGTCTGAGAGAGGACGCCTGTAAAGCAGAGAACAGTTATTAGATACAGTCTGTCTGAGAAAAATCTGTATTTATATTTATACTATAAATATGATATTAATTCCAGTCCTCACATATTGGCAAAAACACAAAGAGCAGTATGAGAACATCCATTTCTATGTAGTAAAGCTATGAGCTGAATCCAGATACTGAAGATGATGAGGAACATTCTCTCCACTCCTATATTGCTCAGGTCTGTGGATGTATTTGCATAATACATTAAATCAAGTTTGTAATACATAGCAGCGTACAGACATGTTTTGCATGTAATATATTTGTAACGTGTAACATTTTTGCACAGATGTAGCTATGCTAGGGTTGCCACCTCATCCCTTTAATTCTGTACACATATTAATTACGGGATCCGGTCTGAAGATCGACACTGTCTAGCGTGAAAATGTTTAGGTCGACCACTATAGGTCGACAGTCCCTAGGTTGACAGGGTTGGAAGGTCGACATGTGCTAGGTCGACATGAGTTTTTAAACAAAATTTCTTTTTTTTTTTAAACTTTTTCATACTTTACGATCCACGTGGACTACGATTGGAACGGTAATCATACCCGAAGCATGGCAAGTGAAGCGAGTCATGCGAGGGGACACGGTGCACTAATTGGGGTTCCCGGTCACTCTACGAAGAAAACGGCACAAAAAAACACACCTTATGTTGACCTTTTGACATGTCGACCTAGCACATGTCGACCTAGAAACCCTGTCGACCTAGAAACCCTGTCTACCTAGTGACTGTCGACCTATAGTGGTCGACCTAAACATTGTCGACTTGATGATCTACACCTATTAATTACACAGGTTCTGTGGCTGGCTAACTTCAAGACTCCATTTCACCTGGTTTTAATCAGCCACAAGACCTGTATAATTAAAATGTGTCCAGAATTAAAGGGATGAGGCGGCAACCCTAAGCCATGCTCAACTTTGCTCTATGCGTATGCATCATGGCATAGATGGCATAACTAGTGTGACCGTGACTGACATGCGCATCCTTAGGAATTAATGGAGTGATGGACAGCTGTGAATGGTCTCTGCAGCCATGCTCACCATGCAGCAAGCCGCGACACAACATGCTGCATCACATCAAAGATGAACATGGCTACATGTATACATATATAAGGTAACTAAGGGGGTATCCAATAGCCCCGATACAGCGTGCCCCCCCCCCCCCCCCATGCTGCCACTTATCCAGGGGATTATGTTTCGGGTGCCTTCGGGTGTCTCCTGTACCTGAAGCATGATCCACGATAAGCAGCCACTGGTGGCGTGATAACACATGGGATAGGGAACTTATCCCAGGAACCATTTGTTATTGTATTCTCATGGGTCCATTTATGGCTGATAAAAATGGGCCTCTATTTGGATACCACGATAATGACCGTCAATCAAAAATCTCAATTTCATACTCTTTATCGTCTGAAAATGAAAAGCTTCAAATTAGAGGTGAGTGGTTCGGATTTTGAGAAATCCAACCCGCACAGAAATTCCTCTATCAGGGGCAGTCGAGCCTGGGGCTCAGATCTGTCCCGACTGCCTTGAACCCGGCCCGAGCCGAACATTGGAGATCCCGCTGTCAGATCTCGTGTGTTTGCCTTGGGCGCAAATTTCAAGTCAATAGGGCTTACCGCTGTCTGTCACGGCTCTCAGCCAATAAGCTTGTCCCAATAGCCTTTAATGGGGGAAAGATGGTGGCATGCACCACTCTGACACCACTGCCCGCACTGCTGCCACAGCCACCCGCACTCCCGACACTGCCACCTGCACTGCAAACAGGGCCGGCCCAAGCTTATTTTATTTAGTAAGCCAAAATCTATTTTGGCACCGCTTGATGGGATAAAAGTGGTGTGGTCTTACAAGAAAGGGGTGTGGCTTCACAATTGTACTCCCCGTGGTACAGGGTGACAGTGGGTGACAGGGAGATAATAGGTTACTGGTGAGGCAGGGGTGACAGGGAGATAATGGGTGACTGAGGCAGGTGTGACAGGGAGATAATGGGTGACTGAGGCAGGGTGACATTGATATAGTGGATGACTGATGTCCCCAGTGTGATGTTAGTGTATTAGAATGCTTAATATTTGTAGACACTCCATTAGTAATATGTGTAAGGCTGAATCTTCAGTGATGGTCCCTGGGACCAGAGGGATGCTGGGAAGTGGGTGGTCCAATATGCAGTGTGCCTGGAGTTGGTGATGGAATAAAACGGCACAGCAGTGAACTCACATGTCTTTGTGTCCTTATGACTGGATTTACAAACATATGAACAAAACATGGTGTCAGAAGAACTTTAACTTGGACTGCTAGTGCTCTCAGAGTGTGAAAGAATCCTGCAGCAGTCTATAAGGCTGTGATACTCAGTGTCTGCAAAGCCTGCCGTGTGCTCCTCTCTTCAAACAGTGAGTAACCATGGATAAACTGGCTCCTCCAACTGGCATGTTGATGTCTGGTAACTTGTCTGAAAACTGGAAAAGATTTAAGCAAAGGTTTAATATATATTTTGCTGCATGTGGAGCTGATACAGAGGCTGACAAAACTAAGGCATCCATTTTCCTCCATGCGATAGGAGAGGATGTGCTGGACATTTATAATAGCACCATATTCTGCCCCTCATCAAACTGAAAACTATCTTCTATAGTGCAAAAGGTTGAAGATTACTTTGTGCCAAGGAAAAATGTGACATATGAAAGATATAAGTTTTTCACATGTGATCAGAAGTCTGGATATGGATTTGATCAGTATGTTACAGAGCTGCAATCACTCAGTATAACCTGTGAGTTTGGTGATTTAAAGGATTCACTGATTAGAGATAATAATGTCTGTGGAATACCTGATAATGGACTCAGAGAGAGATTGCTGAGAGAGCAAGACCTAACACTAGAAAAGGCAGTGACTATGTGCAGATCTGCAGAAATAACTAGATTTCAAGCCAAAATGTTACACAAGGAAGCTGATGTACAGCACGTACATGTGGTGCAGAAAACAGCCAAGCAAACCTCCATTCTCAAGAATGAAGCAGTCTAAGCCACAGTCTAACAAGGAAATGTGTAGTAGATGTGGAAATGCTCACAATCCTAAAATGTGCCCTGCATGAAATGTGGTAGACTTAATCACTTTGCCAAATGCTGTAAAATGAAAAAGTGAAACAACCAAAGTGCATGCTATTAAACAAACAGAGGAATTCTTTGTGGATTGCATTGAACTTTGCAGTGCAGATAAGAAAGAATGGATTGTCCCTTTAACTGTGAACGAGATTGTCATTCCCTTTAAGCTTGATACTGGCGCGCAGGTGAATTAAATATCGTTTCAAGACTATAAGAATTTTAGAGTAAAACCTAAAATTCATCCAGCCAAAGTGAAAGTTACAGGGTACACTCGGGAGAAAATTCCTGTGAAAGGTACAGTACATGCTTAGTGACACAGAAATATAAGGGACAACAGTTTAAAACATCTCTACTGAATGTGGATAAAAATGTGCAACCGATTCTAGGATTAAGTTCCTGTGAGAAACTAAGCTTGCTAAAGAAAGTTTTTATGGTGACATCACAAGTAGAAGATGACTGCAAATCGATGTTTACAGAATACAGAGACTTGTTTGAAGGTCTAGGTTGTTTGCCTTGAGAGCATAAAATAAATATAGACACGCAAGTTTCTTCAGTGATACACCACTGTAGAAAAGTGCCGTTTGCGCTGAAAGAAACACTGAAACAAGAGTTAAATCGTATGGAAACCTTGGGTGTGATACAGAATGTTGATGAGCCTACTGAATGGGTAAGCTCCTTAGTAATTGTTGAAAAGAAAAATGGACAACTCAGAATATGTCTAGACCCCAGAGATTTAAACAAAGCTATTAAGCGAGAACATTTCAAACTACCAACCAGAGATGAAATCATGTCGCAATTTGCAGGAGCAAAATGGTTCAGTAAATTGGACGCATCATCAGGATTCTGGCAAATGAAGCTAGATGAGACCAGCTCAAAGCTATGTACATTTAATACACCAGAAGGTCGATACAGATTTCTTCGACTACCATATGGAATATTGTCTGCTCCAGAAGTATATCACAAAAAGATACACATGATTTTTGAACATATTCCAGGTGTTGAAACAATGATGGTTGACATTATTGTCTGGGGATCTACAAAGGAAGAACATGATTCTAGATTGAGACAAGTAATGGAACTTGTCAAGAAAGTGAATCTAAAGCTAAACAAGGACAAATGTGAATTTGGCGTGAATACACTTACCTTTATGGGCGACGTGGTCTCGGATCAAGGTGTAAAACCAGTCCCAAGGAAAATATCAGCCATAGTGAACATGGAACTTCCTAACAACAAAGACGACGTCAGAAGATTCCTAGGAATGATTACTTACTTAGGAAAGTTTATTTCTCAACTCTCTGAATGAACAGCCTCTCTTAGATGGTTGTTGGACAAAGATAACGAGTGGATGTGGTCACATAAACAAGAAGAAAGTTGGCAAAACTTGAAACAGATCATTAGAGAGCAACCAGTGCTAAAATTCTTTGATCCTGCGAAAAGAATAAGAATTTCAGCAGATGCTTCGCAATTTGGCCTAGGCTCAGTGCTGATACAAGAACATGAGGATACATGGCAACCAGTAATCTATGCATCGAGAGCACTGACAAGTGCTGAAACAAGGTATGCTCAGATAGAAAAGAACTTCTAGCGATCACATATGCATTTGAGCGATTTCATCAGTTTGTGTATGGTGAAACATTTACAGTGGAAACTGACCACAAGCCACTGGTAGCTATCATGACTAAATCATTACATGACTGTCCCATGAGAATTCAACGAATGCTTATCAGACTACAGAAATATGATGTACACTTGCTGTACTGTCCCGGCAAATACATGTACATTGCTGATACACTTTCTCGTGCTGTGGACAAAAATGAAGGTTACAAAAGTCTGATGGATGAAGAGATAGAAGCCTATGTTAATTTGATCGTAGCTTCTCTACCAGTGTCTCTTGCAAGACAAGAACAGATTAGGAAAGAAACTGAGACAGATGACACAATGAAAGTGTTGAAAGATATCATTCTGAAAGGTTTGCCAGCAGAAAAACATGCGTGCCCACTGTCTATCCATGATTATTGGATGTACCACAGTGACCTTACAGTTGTCGATGGTATTATTTACAAAGGCAATAGGTTTGTCATACCTGTACGACTAAGAAAAACTATGCTGTGCAAGATACATGAAGGCCACTTAGGAGAAGAAAAATGTAAGCGGAGAGCGCGTGAAGTTATGTATTGGCCAAGAATGAACTAAGACATAGCACAGACTACAGCTACATGTGAATTATGTCTTAGGTATAGACCGAAACAACAGGTCGAGCCACTGAGTCCTCACGCAGTGCCAGAGAGACCGTACCAGAAAGTTGGCGCAGATTTGTTTGATTGTAATGGGAAAACATACATTGTTGTGACTGATTATTACTCTAACTACCCTGAGGTGAAGACACTACATACAACTACTAGTAAAGCCGTAATCAATTGCATGAAGTCAATCTTTGCAAGGCAAGGTGTTCCTATGGAAGTGTTCACTGACAATGGTCCTCAGTTTTCCAGTGCTGAATTTAGACAATTTGCTGATGAGTGGGAATTTGTCCATACTACGTCACGTCCCCACTATCCACGCTCAAATGGGTTGGTGGAAAGTTCAGTAAAAACTGTAAAGAGTCTCATGAAAAAAGCTCAAGAAGGTAAAGAAGATTTCTACAAAAGTCTTTTAATCTACCGCAGTACACCTTTACAGATTGGACTTTCTCCTGCACAAATGCTGATGGGAAGGAGAATTAGAGCAAATCTCCCGATACATGATGAACTGCTTAATACACATAACTTTGCATTGGTCAGACTGAGTAAGGAATGTCAACAGGCGAAACAGAAACTGTTCCATGACAGGCGAGCAAAATGCTTATCTGATCTAAAATCGGGTGACCAAGTCCGTCTCAGAGATCACGAGTAAGGTATTTGGGTGCAGAAAGGTATTGTGCAAGCACAAGTAGCACCAAGATTTTATACTATACGTACAGAGCGTGGAACGGAAGTAAGAAGAAATCGGGTGGATTTAAGATCTCAACCTAAACATAATGAAGACAACATGACTGAAGAATACCCTTCATCTGACATGTATGATGATCCTCATAATGGTGAACAGACCACGATTCTAGAAAGGTCCAACATGGTAGATGAAACACAGACTGTGTATGAAAGTCCCAAAAGGGAAATACGCAGACCTGAGAGACTCATTGAAACGTGTTAGATGATGTTCTTAATATGACGTTGTTAATTGTTGCATTGAAACGTACAGGGCTTATCTTTAAAGAAAAGAGGATATGATGTTAGTATATTAGAATGCTTAATATTTGTATACACTCCATTAGTAATATGTGTAAGCCTGAACCTTCAGTGATGGTCCCTGGGACCAGAGGGATGCTGGGAAGTGGGTGGTCCAGTGTGCAGTGTGCCTGGAGTTGGTGATGGAATAAAACAGTACAGCAGTGAACTCACATGTCTCTGTGTCCTTATGACTGGATTTACAAACATATGAACAGAACACCCAGTGCCAGATACACATGTCCCCACAGCGCCAGATATACCCCCAGTGCAGAGACCCATATCCCCACAGTGCCAGATATGCCCTCAGTGCAGATACACATCCCCACAGTGCCAGATATGCCCCCAGTACAGATACACATAGCCCCACAGTGCCAGCTATGCCCTCACTGCAGATACATATATCCCCACTAGTGATGAGCGGATTCGGTTTTACTCTGTTTTACTCGGTTCTCAAAACCGAATCTTATTGGCTCACTGATGTCACGTGTTTTGGATAGCCAATAAGATTCGGTTTTGAGAACCGAGTAAAACCGAGTAAAACCGAATCCGCTCATCACTAATCCCCACAGTGCCAGATATGCCCCCAGTGCAGATACACATATCCCCACAGTGCCAGATATGCCCCCAGTGCAGATACACATATCCCCACGGTGCCAGATATGCCCCCCAGTGCCGATACACATATCCCCACAGTGCCAGCTATGCCCCCAGTGCAGATACATATATCCCCACAGTGCCAGACATGCTCCCAGTGCAGATACACATGCCGCCACAGTGCCCGATATGCCCCCAGTGCAGATACACATGCCCCCACAGTGCCTCCCACAGTGCCAGATATGCCCCCAGTGCTGCTACACATGCCCCCAGTGCCAGATATGCCCCCAGTGCTGCTACACATGCCCCCACAGTGCCTCCCACAGCGCCAGATATGTCCCCAGTGCTGCTACTGTACACATGCCTCCACAGTGCTTCCTACAGTGCCAGATATGCCCCCAGTGCTGCTACACATGCCCCCACAGTGCCAGATATGCCCCCAGTGCTGAGACACATGCCCCCACAGTGCCTCCCACAGTGCCAGATATGCCCCCAGTGCTGATACACATGCCCCCACATTGCCTCCTACAGTGCCAGATATGCCCCCAATGCTAATACACATGCCCCCATAGTACCTCCTACAGTGCCAGATATGCCCTCATTGCTGATACACATGCCCCCACAGTGCCTCCCACAGCAACAGATATGCCCCCAGTTCTGATACATCTGCTGCTGTGAGGGGAGGAGAGCGTAGCGTGCGCCTCTCCTACCCCTCTGTCTCCAGCAGCGGTGTCTATCTTCAATTCGCCACCAGTCCGCGAGCCAATTAGAGCTCGCGGTCCGGCAGCCAATCAGGAGCCTCAGCTGCCGGTCCGCGAGCTCTGATTGGCTCATGGCTGGCACCGAATTTAAGATAGACACCGCCGTTGGAGACATCAGTGCGCACCGGGCATCGGTGGCTGGGAGAGGATCGAGCCGCTTGCTGGCCACCGCTGCTGTAGAGAGTGAGTCACTGTGACTCACTGTCTGCAGCAGCGCCCTCTACTGCCTGGCGCTCAACGCAGCTGCGTAGCCCGCGTATGCATTGGGCCGGCCCTGACTGCCGCCACCCCCGCACTGAGGATAACGCTGGCACTCCTGCACTGCTGACACCCCCACACTGAAGACACCGCCAGCACTCCTGCACTGCTGATACAACTGGCACCCCTGTACTTAGGACACCAACAACACTCCTGCACTGCCAACACCACCAGCATCCCAGCAGTGCTAACACCACCTGCAACCCCACACTGAGGTTACTGCCAGCACTGCCGACACTGCCTGCATCCCTGGAGTGAGGACACCCCTAGCACCCCCACACTTCTGATGCAGTCAGCAGTAGCAACTCCACCAGCAACTCCGCACGAGGACACTGCTGACACCCCGCACTGAGGACACCACCATCACTGATGACACCACCAGCACCCTAGCAGTACGGACACCACCGGCAACCCCACACTGAGGACATTGCCAGCACTGCCGACACCCCTGAGGTAAGGCTACCCCTTGCACCCCGACACTGCTGACACAACCAGCAGTACCGACACTACAAGCAACTCTGTACTGAGGACACCACCGTTACAGCTGACACTGCCAGTACTCCAACAGTACTTACACCGCCGGCAACCCCACAATGAGGACTCTGCCAGCACCCCTGCACTGCCGACACCCCTGCACTGCCGGCATTCTCGCACTGAGGAAACCACCGACATCCCCTGTCACAGTAAGTGCACAATTTGTGTATCCGCCCTGCACTGTGTCCTGCATTGTATCCGACCAACACTGTATCCCGCACTATATCCAACATGCACTGTATCCGACTAGCAATGTATCCAGTACTGTATCCAACCTGCACTATATCCAACCTGAATTGTATTCGACCTGCACTGTATCCTGCACTGTATCCAACCCATACTAGCCTACTTTTGAAAACTAGTTTTAGGGAGATTCCAGGCGGCAGTGGAATGTGCCGTTGAGGGGCGTCTCTAGCTCCGCCCAGGGTGTGTGTCTAACTCCACCCATGGGCGTGTTTATTGCAATCGGGTGTGTCCTGTAATTGCAGGTGAAAACTATAGTACTAAAAGCAGCAAAAGGCAGCATTATACCCAGCACTTTACATTCTAACATTCCACCAAACTTGTTGAATCCTCCAGGAGCGACATCTGTGCGCGCGGAATTAGGGGCATGGCCTCGTTGATAAGGGTGTGGCCTCACAGGAAGTGCGATTATGAGCCATGCCTGTTTTTGTTACTATGGGGGCATGAACAGTTCTCTGTGAGCAGCTGGCCACACCCTGTGTCCTCTCTGCCGATGAATAGAGCATGTGCGCATGTGCTCAGTGTCTATACACTGCTGCTCTGCTAAGGTCTGCCAACTGCCCCTCCCCCAACTGCAGGACACTGATGCCCACGGGTGGGACAATGGTGCAGTCAGTGAAAAATGGGACTGTCCTGCCAAAATTAGGACAGCTGGGAGGTATGACATAAATAACATACACAGCGCCCCTCGCCCATATTACACCAAGTACACAGCCCCCCCATATTACACCCAGTACCAGATTACACACAGCATACACAGCCCCCCATATAACACCCAGTACCAGATTACACACAGCATACACAGCCCCCCATATTACACCCAGTACCAGATTACACACAGCATACACAGCCCCCCATATTACACCCAGTACCAGATTATACACAGCCCCCCATATTACACCCAGTACCAGATTACACACAGCATACACAGCCCCCCATATTACACCCAGTACCAGATTACACACAGCATACACAGCCCCCCATATTACACCCAGTACCAGATTACACACAGCATACACAGCCCCCCATATTACACCCAGTACCAGATTACACACAGCATACACAGCCCCCCATATTACACCCAGTACCAGATTACACACAGCATACACAGCCCCCCATATTACACCCAGTACCAGATTATACACAGCCCCCCATATTACACCCAGTACCAGATTACACACAGCATACACAGCCCCCCATATTACACCCAGTACCAGATTACACACAGCATACACAGCCCCCCATATTACACCCAGTACCAGATTACACACTGCATACACAGCCCCCCATTTTACACCCAGTACCAGATTACACACAGCATACACAGCCCCCCATATTACACCCAGTACCAGATTACACACAGCATACACAGCCCCCCATATTACACCCAGTACCAGATTACACACAGCATACACAGCCCCCCATATTACACCCAGTACCAGATTACACACAGCATACACAGCCCCCCATATCACACCCAGTACCAGATTACACACAGCATACACAGCACCCATATTACACCCAGTACCAGATTACACACAGCATACACAGCCCCCCATATTACACCCAGTACCAGATTACACACAGCATACACAGCCCCCCATATTAAACCCAGTACCACATTACACACAGCATACACAGCCCCCCATATTACACCCAGTACCAGATTACACACAGTATACACAGCCCCCCATATTACACCCAGTACCAGATTATACACAGCCCCCCATATTACACCCAGTACCAGATTACACACAGCATACACAGCCCCCCATATTACACCCAGTACCAGATTACACACAGCATACACAGCCCCCCATATTACACCCAGTACCAGATTACACACAGCATACACAGCCCCCCATATTACACCCAGTACCAGATTACACACAGCATACACAGCCCCCCATATTACACCCAGTACCAGATTACACACAGCATACACAGCCCCCCATATTACACCCAGTACCAGATTACACACAGCATACACAGCCCCCCATATTACACCCAGTACCAGATTACACACAGCATACATACACAGCCCCCCCATATTACACCCAGTACCAGATTACACACAGCATACACAGCCCCCCATATTACACCCAGTACCAGATTACACACAGCATACACAGCCCCCCATATTACACCCAGTACCAGATTACACACTGCATACACAGCCCCCCATATTACACCCAGTACCAGATTACACACAGCATACACAGCCCCCATATTAAACCCAGTACCACATTACACACAGCATACACAGCCCCCCATATTACACCCAGTACCAGATTACACACAGCATACACAGCCCCCCATATTACACCCAGTACCAGATTACACACAGCATACACAGCCCCCCATATTACACCCAGTACCAGATTACACACAGCATACACAGCCCCCCATATTACACCCAGTACCAGATTACACACAGCATACACAGCCCCCCATGTTACACCCAGTACCAGATTACACACAGCATACACAGCCCCCCATATTACACCCAGTACCAGATTACACACAGCATACACAGCCCCCCATATTACACCCAGTACCAGATTACACACAGCATACACAGCCCCCCATGTTACACCCAGTACCAGATTACACACAGCATACACAGCCCCCCATATTACACCCAGTACCAGATTACACACAGCATACACAGCCCCCCATATTACACCCAGTACCAGATTACACACAGCATACACAGCCCCCCACATTACACCCAGTACCAGATTACACACAGCATACACAGCCCCCATATTACACCCAGTACCAGATTACACACAGCATACACAGCCCCCCATATTAAACCCAGTACCACATTACACACAGCATACACAGCCCCCCATATTACACCCAGTACCACATTACACACAGCATACACAGCCCCCTTATTACACCCAGTACCAGCATACACATATGGGATGTAATCATGTTACCGGCGGTCAGGATCACGACCGCTAGAAATCCCAACAGTCAGCATTCCGACTAAAAGGGACTATTCCCACTCGTGGGTGTCCACGACACCCATAGAGTGGGAAAAGAACCTGTAGTGAGCGCAGCGAGCTTGCAGCATGGCGAGTGCAGCGAGCCAGCAAGGGGCTTTGTTGCACTCGTCCCCATCGCCGGCAATCTGGCGTCTGGGATCCCAGCATCATTATGCTGACCAGTGGGATCCCAACCGCCGGTCATCCGATCCCAACCCCCCCATATTATACCCAGCACATGATATTACACTCAGCACATGACATTATACACAGCCCCCCCATATTACACCCAGCACACGACATTATACACAGCACATGACATTATACATAGCCTCCCCATATTACACCCAGTACACCACATTACACCCAGCACATGACATTATACATAGCCCCCCATATTACACCCAGCACACAACATTACACCCAGCACATGACATTATACATAGCCCCCCTATATTACACCCAGCACATGACATTACACTCAGCACATGACATTATACATAGCCCCCCCATATTACACCCAGCACATGACATTACACCCAGCACATGACATTATACATAGCCCCCCATATTACACCCAGCACATGACATTATACACAGCCCCCCCCCCTCCATATTACACCCTGCACATGACATTATACACTGCAGCTCTAAAGGACATATATATTCAAGAAAACTAGATTAGCTATATATCTGCAGTGGCTCAGTGGATAAACAATTGGACTATAGTGAGAGAGGTCACCAGTTTGAAGCTAGCTGAGAGACATTCAGTTTTTATTTTTTAGGGAGAGCATACATAGATAAATAGTATAAAAAAATAAATTTAGAAGGTAAAGATATTGCTTAGTCTTTAGGTACATATATAAAACTTGAGGAATATACCATTTCATATACCTCATTTGGAGTATATATAGCCTACAATCATGGGGATTTTTCCCCGTCATCCATTGTTAGGCTATAATCCTCCTATGTTTCACCAAACTAAACAGTTCTATGGATGTGACTTATTCCGAAGATATGTGGGAGAGAGACAAAGAGAGTATTGGGGGGGGGGGGGGGGGGTGTAAAGAGATAATATTTCAAGGGAGTTTTTTCAAGATCAGTGGTAGTCATACCGAAAACATCTGTATTCCTTAAATGTGTCACAATGTTTTATAGACAATGCTGTATTCATAGTCAACAGGAAATGGGAGCATTTCTTTATATATATATATATATAATGTCCCAAGTAGGTCTGGCACTCCATACATCAATAACAGCCACCGGTGTGCCTTTACCAACGGTGTATATGGATACAGGTGCAATCTTTGGAAAGCAGGCACGGCACTCCCGGATTAATAAATAAAGCAGCAGTTTACTTCAACGTTTCGAGGACTATATCCCCGTCTTCAGGAAGCAGTATAAACAGAATAATGAAAAAGACAAACCTTATATCCCGGTGAAAACCCCCACCGCGGGCGTCAGAGACGGGTCGCGTGGTCCGGGATAGCGTGCAGCGCATCAGAATGACGTCCGTCGCACTCATTACCCGGCATTGTCATGCCAACGCTGTCACGAACCGGTCTCTTACCTTTGCGGGTTCAGGGGTTCATCCGTTGCCAGTGCGGTTGCTCGCGGTGCTGTGCGCCCGTGTGGGGACGCAGCGTAATCAGTGGCACAGGTAATGCAGAGTCTGGGAACTGTGAGTGCGGGGACCAAATGGCCTAAGGCACTGCGGTGTGTCTGCTGTATAGGAGGTGGCCATGTTGGAGACCAAATAGGTAATACAGAGCACTTGTGAAAGCACCTGTGGGCAGGTGTAAGCCAATCCCGTGCTTGTGCTGCCTTTGAGTAGGCTGGGATTATGTTACTCTGGGCCAGTGCTTTGTTGTATCAACGCTGTGCTCTAGCTCTGAGCTCTCTCCGTGCATTCCTGTGTGATTCCCGTGGTCCAGATATCGCCTCCGTTCCCAGAGGCCCGTCTGCAGCCTTCACTGCTAAAAGATCCACCGGCTCCCCGCTGTGCTGTCAGTTAATCACGCACCTACTGGTAACAATTGGATTCCCAGAGTCTTGCATGAGGAAACCCTGTCTGCCTGCTTTCAACCATACAGAGTTTGGAGGATTCCACTAACTTCAGCTGTTCGTTTGTTCTGCTCTGCATTTAACCCGTTCATCACTTATATCATCTGCTACAGTCTCACAGTGATCTCCGGAACTCGCAAGTAACCCAATTTAGTACTTTTACTTTCTATGTTGCCATTACAAGGATAATTCTTCACAGTCTCTCAGTTACCTCTCAAAACTTCATTGCAAATCCTCACAGTTATTTCTTCATGTCTGCATTACCCAGTTAAACACATTCTACAGTTCAGCATCAAAGCTTGTTTATATTTGGACAATTCAACATTTATTCTCCAGCCTGTTTTAAACGCAATTCCATGAACATTTCTTTTATTTTTTCTTTAAGATATATCCTGCATATTATTTCTATTATTCATGCAATACGTCAGTATATTATGGTGATTAATAACTTGCCATTTACCACTTTACTGAATTGTTATTTTCAATAAATATATGAAACTGAACTTTCTTCGTCCTCCTTGCTTTCTTCATACCCCAGCACCTACACCTGTGGTTGGTTCCGGGTTAACGGATTCACAAAAACACCCGGACCTGACAGTAAGCACTGGCCACATGGATCCGTCAAGTGACCAATTCGCAGGAGGCGGTGCTACGTCAGATATCCTTTCCCGTCTGGAAAACCAGGAGTCTATACAGACCGTTTAGAGACTCTTCGTACGGCTATTAAAACGTCTCAAGTCCAGATTCCAACTCCGGTTGTCCCAGTTACCACTACAGCTTCTCCTGTGACGCTGCCTACGTCCCGCTTGCAGTTACCCTCTCCGAGTAAGTTTGACGGAACTCCAAAACTTTGCAGAGGATTCCTGAATCAATGCGAGATCCAGTTCGAACTGTTGTCCGCCAGTTTCCCATCAGCTCGTTCTAAGGTTGCATATATTATTGCCCTCCTCTCTGGTCAGGCTCTGGAGTGGGCATCACCATTATGGGAAAGAGGTGATCCTATCCTCTCTAATTACAAGGAGTTCGTACCATCCTTCCGGAGAATCTTTGACGAACCAGGCAGGACCACCTCAGCATCTTTGGAGATTCTCCGTCTACGTCAAGGTTTACGTCCTGTCAGTCAATATATTATTCAGTTTCGCACGTTGTCTTCAGAGTTAAACTGGAACGAGGAGGCCCTGATCGCCGCATTTTGGAATGGACTTTCAGAGAGAATCAAGGATGATTTAACTATCCGGGATGTGCCAACTAAACTGGATGAATTGATTTCTCTCTGTAACAAACTTGACCTACGCTACAGGGAGCGACGTTTAGAGAAATCCAGGGCAGAGCGATCCAGTCCACGTTATCATCCTAGGCCTCGACAAGATTCTTCATCACAGTCTCAGGTAACGACAGAAGAACCTATGCAGATTGGGCGCTCTCGCCTCACAGAGGAGGAACGACTTCGTCGTCGACAGGGTAACCTCTGCATGTACTGTGGGTCCTCCGAACACTTAGTTAAATTCTGCAAACTCCGACCGGGAAACTCTCGCTCCTAGCTTATTCAAGAGAGGTTAAGCTAGGAGTTACTTTAGAATCACGTTCTGGGAAAGAGCCGACCTTGTCTATTCAATTAGAAGTTCCAAGTTCTACAGTGAAAGTTTCAGCTCTCCTAGATTCCGGGGCAGCCGAGAACTTCATCTCCTCAGCCTTTGTCTTACGGTTTAAAGTTCAAACCATGCCTCTGGAAGCAGCAGTTGCTGTTACAGCAGTGGATGGAAGTTGAATTCCAGATGGTATAATTACTCATCGAACCGTATGTCTCAAGATGAAAGTTGGTGTGCTCCATTCCGAATACGTCTCCTTCTACGTGATTCCCAAAGCCTCTCAAGATGTGATACTTGGTTTACCTTGGCTGCAGAAGCATAATCCTCAACTTAATTGGCAAACCATGGAAGTCCTTTCGTGGGGTAAATCTTGTACCAAGGACTGTTTAGCCTCAATTGTACCTCTCCGGTCAATTAGCCTTCCCGACCTACCTCCGGTGTATCAATCTTTTGCGGATGTTTTCAGTAAACAAGCAGCAGACTCTCTACCTCCTCATCGCGAATGGGACTGCCCAATCGTCCTGGTTCCGGGTAAAACACCTCCTAGGGGACGAATTTATCCGCTATCCATCCCAGAGACGCAAGCTATGTCTGATTATAAACAGGAAAATCTAACCAAAGGATTTATCAGACCATCTTCTTCACCTGCAGGAGCCGGATTCTTCTTCGTTAAGAAGAAGGATGGTGGGTTACGACCATGCATAGATTACCGCGGACTCAATGAGATCACTGTGAAAAACAAGTACCCATTACCCTTAATTCCAGAATTATTTGATCGGGTAAAGGGAGCTACTGTGTTTACAAAATTGGATCTCCGAGGGGCCTACAAATTTTTTTTTTTTTTAAATCACATAAGTTTATTGACAAGAGAAAAACAATGACAAATGTAAGCAGTTGACACACTCATAGCACAAGGAGAGTAGAATAATACATAGGCTAGAAAAGTAAGTGCAGAGTCTGTTTCTACGCTACCCGTCATCCCTCTTCTCTTTTTTTTTTATTTTTTTTTCTCTTCATTTAAACAAACCCAAAAACAGTCAGGAGTTAGGAACAAAAGTAGAGAATAATGTAGAATATTCCGAAGGGCCAACCAGTGGATCCCTTGGGAGGGCTTGTAGGAGGTTACCGAGAGATTCAGAGGGGAAAAGAAGCAAGAGTGGTAATAAAAACTTGAGGAGAGAAGAGAGTGGATAGAACTAGAGAGCGTAAAAAAACAAAAAAAAAAACAAAAACAAGGAGAGATCACAGATGGTGGAAAAGCGAGTCAGGAAAAAAGTGGTGTGGGGAAAAAGGGTAAGGAGAACTAGGAGAGACCTGGGAGAGCTACTTGAAATTTAGTGTACCAAGGTGTCCAGACGCCGTGGAATTTATCCACTGTGTTGTTCATCAAGGAGGAAAGATATTCCATCTTTGCTACAAACCAAACGCGGTTCATAAGTTGAGGGCGGGTTGGAGGGGAAGGGAGTTTCCATGATTTAGCAATCTGGAGTTAAGCTGCACAGGCTATATGCATAGCCAGTTTGTTTTCCGGCTTGGATAGCTGACAGGCTGGGGCACACATGAGCAGCGTCTCAGGGGGAGGGGGGGGGGGCAGTCTGGGATAAGCGACTGAATAAGGATACGGACCAATGACCAGAAAGAGGCTATCTTCGGGCAGATCCACCAGATATGAAAATATGAGCCTACTTGACCACATTGACGCCAACAGAGGTTAGAAGTGTTCGGGTATATTTGGTGTAGGCGTTCGGGAACCAAATACCAGCGCGTGTAGACTTTGTAGGAGTTCTCCTTGATGGAGACGCTAATAGAGCATTTGGAAATATTCAATCGGACAGATTCCCATACTTCATCTTCCAGGGGAGTCCCCAAGTCACTTTCCCAGGCAAGTTCATGTGGTGTGCGGGGGGGCGCAGCTGGAGACAAAATAGAATGATATAGATTAGAAATAGTGCCTCGGTCCGTGGGTCGGTACATGCAAAGGCGCTCCATCGGTGTCGGGATATTAGGAAGAGGCGTTGTCCTATTTGAGGACATCACAAAATTTCGAATTTGAAGGTATTGATAAAAATATGAAGATGGGAGAGAGTGCTTTGTTTGCAGATCTGCGAATGAGTACGGTACATTGTTGTGAAGTAGGTGATGGAAGCAAGAGACGCCTGCTCTGGCCCAGTTGGAAGCAAAATGATGGGATCGGCCCGGGGAGAAGGAGGGGTTATTCCAGATGGGGGTTAGTGGAGAGGGGAGTGTGTGGAGTGAGAGTTTAGATTTTAGTGAGTCCCACACCGATAAAGTTAGGGATATTGTTGGCACTGGCAGAATGGTTTTAGGTCTGTGCGGACGGGGGAGCCATGGGAGATGAGAAACTGAATCAACCTGAGCCAGGTCACTCCCCAAGTCCACCCATCTCCTTGTGTGCCGTGGAGAATGCCAGGCAACTAGCTGACTGAGTGCCGTGGCGTAATAGTATCTTGATAGTGAAGGAAGGCCTAGACCACCACAAGGAGGGCTCTGCTGGAGAGTCTCCCTACGCAATCTCGACTTCTTATCATTCCAAATGAATTTGCCATATTGGGCCTGGAGGGAGGATATAATCCGGGGAGGGATTGGGACAGGAAGAGTCTGGAAGAGATATAAAATCTTGGGGATGGCGTTCATCTTAATGGCATTGATCCTGCCAATCCAAGAAATGAAGTGTTTTTTCCATCCCAAGATGTTTTGAGATATTTCCTTAAATAGGGGGGGGGAAGTTTGCTTCATAGAGAGAATGGTAAGATTTGGTGATATGCACCCCCAGATATTTAATGGAGGTATGACGCCATGCAAAAGGGAAGTTGGCTTTCAGAAGATTTAACGTGTTAAGTGGGATGTGTAATGGGAGGGCCTCAGACTTGTCATTATTCACCTTATAACCAGAGAGTTCCCCATAGAGAGTTAACTCTTTGAAAAGGTTGGGTAGGGAAATTAATGGGCTAGTGAGGGTGAGGAGGACGTCATCCGCAAAAAGGGACAGTTTGTATTGTGAGTCTTTGATAGAGAAGCCCGTAATGTCCGGATTAAGACGGATGCGGCAAGCGAGAGGTTCAATTATCAAAGCGAAGATGAGAGGCGACAGGGGGCATCACTGACGCGTACCATTGGTGACGGCGAAGGAGTCTGAGAGAATTCTGTTCGCTAGAACAGAAGTGGAGGGATTGTGATAGAGTGCCGAAATGGCTTGGAGAAATTCCCCGCAAACACCAAAGCTACGGAGTGTTTGATCGAGAAAAGCCCACGAAACCCTATCGAAGGCTTTCTCCACGTCTAATGCCAATAGGAGAGAGGGGAGTTTAACTGAGTTAGCGTGGTGTATCAGGTTGATGGTGCATCTGGTATTATCTAGAGCTTGGCGTGTAGGGACAAAACCGACTTGGTCGGGATGTATAAGAGACGGAAGAAGGGGGTTCAGGCGTAGGGCAAGAATTTTTGCAAAAGTTTCAAGTCGGTGTTGAGAAGGGAAATAGGGCGGTAATTAGAGACCTGTTGGTGATCCTTGCCAGGTTTGGGAATAACAGTAATTAGTGCTTTAGTTGTTTCGCTGTGAAAGAGTTCCCCGTTAAGGATTTTATTAAAAGTAGACGTCAAGTGAGGGACAAGAGAACACTCGAATGTTTTATAGTACGCAAAAGGTAGGCCGTCCGGTCCTGGAGCCTTTGAGGGTTTCTGTAGTTTAAGAGCAGCCGATACTTCCTCGTCAGAAATAGGCTTACAGAATGCAGTGGCTGAGGGTGTATCCAACTGCGGGAGGGAGCATGAGGTCAGGAAGTCAGAGATGCGCGTGTTTGAGTCAGGTTGGGAAGATGTACTGTCTGGGGAGTTATACAAACGGGTGTAGTATTCCTTAAAGATAGAGTTGATGTTTGAGGGATTATAGTGTATATTACCTTTAGAGTCCTTGAGCGAGACTATAGAAGAGAGGGCTTTTCGTGCTTTTAATCTATTTGCCAAGAGGGCATCTGCCTTGTTGCTTTTCTCATAGTATCGCTGGTTCAGCCAACGTAGGGATTTATCTATCTTTTCCGTGATTAGTGCATTGAGAGATGCCCTAGCTGCCATAAGCTGTTTGTAGTTCGAGTCCGTGGGGCTGCGTTTATGAAGAGAGTCTAGGTTTTGGACCTGGTCAGTGAGATTTCTAAGTATTGCTTTGTGTTCCCTATTGTGATGAGATGCATAGCTAATGACATGGCCTCTAAGGACAGCTTTGTGAGCTTCCTAGACTAATGGAGAACATCCTGAATCAGGATTATTAAAAGAAAAGTATTCCGTGAGCAGGCCAGCTATCTTGGATTTGAAGGAGGGAATTTTAAGAAGTGTCTCATTCAGACGCCAAGATGGGCGGGAAACTGGGGCATCCAACAGATCAAATGCGGATGCGACGGCGGAGTGATCCGACCAGACATTGGGGATAATCGAAGAGGACAAAATGTGGTTAGAGGCCGGGGGGCTGCAAAAAAGATAGTCAAGTCTGGAATAAGACTGATGGGGGTTGGAAAAAAAAGTGTAGTCCTTGGAGGAAGGGTTAAGAGCACGCCAAGTATCAAAGAGAGATGCTTCCTTAACAAGTTTAGAGAAAGTATCGGATATATGACAGGTGCGGGAGTGTTTCCGGGGAGTGGACTTATCTAATAGAGGGTCTAGAACTGCGTTGAAATCCCCTCCCAAGAAAACATAACCCGCTCTGTGTTTCTGGAGAGCCTTGAAAAAGGATCCCAAAAACCGTTGTTGGCCCGTGTTGGGTGCATAGAGATTGGCTATAGTCACTTCCAGGTGCCCCAGCCTGCCAACCAAAATTATATACCTCCCCTCTGTGTCAACATGAACCGAGCTTTGAGTGAAGGGGAGTTTGTTGCTTATCAGGATAGCGACTCCGTTATGCTTAGATTCCATTGAGGAGTACAACACAGTGGAGAATCGTCTGGAAGACAAAGTGGGGTGGCTGTTTCGCTTAAAATGTGTTTCTTGAAGTAGAACTATGTCTGCGCGAAGGGTGCGGATTGTACGGAACAAGTGAGAGCGCTTATGGGGCGTGTTAAGGCCCCGGACATTCATAGAGGCAATGGTGAAAGGCATGGTGCTGAGAGCGGGGAGAGTGTGGATGAAGTCTTGAAAAGGGCCGACTCGCTCAGGAGGGAGAATTTAGAAAAGAGGAATAGAAAGAGAAAGAAGAGAGGGGAGGGAAAAAAAAAAGGAGGTAGGGTGGGTGTTAAAGGAGTAGAGTACCAATTTCAGAGATTGGTACTCCTGTAAGTAGGACTTAGCGGTCCAAAAAGGCGAGGGAACCAAAGTTCCAAGTCGTCAAAAGGGATTAAAAAAGAAATAAAATTTGGGGGGGTGGAAATTTAAGTGAGTATAGAGATATCACATGCAGGGAGGAGAACAGGAAGTGTACGCCCAACCCAAGAAGAGAAGGGATAATGCGTTAAACAAAACGGGCACTAGTGTGTAGGAGGCAAGAGGTGGATCGGTGTCCCCTGGGTGAGGGGGATAAAGGGAGAGAGACAAGGGGGAGGGAGAGAGAAAGAAAGGGGAAAGAAAAAAAAAAAAACCAAGTGGGGATGGGGAACAATCATCGCTGAAAAATACATTGGGTAATTATCATCTGTAAATACCAGAAACTTTATGGAATACAAGGATATACACTTATTAGTACCAGTAGGGGCGAGGGGCGATGGGTACCGGGGGCCCACAGTGCGGCATCTGGAGTCTAAGAGAAAGCCAACGATGAAGCTGGCTGGATATGTGAGACCCCCGCGCCCGTGGCCCACGCCACGTCCCAAAACAACCTGAAAACGTTAGAACAGCGGGAGGAAAAAGACCACCCAATGCTTGAAGCTGTCAATATTACTGTGAGCATCTAAGAGAAACATTAATTCCCTGAACTGGGACGGAAACTAACATCGGGAGGTAAAATGTGGCATTGGGGGGGCGATGAAATCAAACCGTGGTTAGAGGTAGCACGCAGGGTTAGGTGTGAATACTAGAATCCGAAACTTGGCCACCTAGGCTACAGTAAACATATTGTGTTTAGTGAATTTGAGCTGCTACAAAGAATTACCTCAAAACAATTCCAGAAAAAAAAAAAAAAAATAAATAAATAAAAGGCATCATGGGAGAGGGAGGGGGGGGGGGGGTTGGAGAGAGAGAGAGAGAGAAAGAAAAAAAATAATAAAAAAAATAAAAATAAAAAATAAATAAATAAAAATAAAATAAAAGGGGGTAGGGTAAGGGGAGGGGTGGACATATGCGATACGTAAACATAACATTGAAATCCTTACGGTCGTATAACAGGGGGTGATCCCTCAACAACAAACAGTCAATGATTAGTTATACAAACGTCTGAGGGAGGAAGTAAGCATAATGGCGCAGATTATTCAGGGGCTAAAGTACTTATCAGCGGAAAGGGAAAAGGGCTCGTAGGAAAACATCCATCCCAATGCATAATCAAATTTTAAGTCAAGTGGTCTGCCCCAACGGGTGGTCCGGCTTCTTCTATATGCGAAAGCAAGTCCTTGCCCTCACGGGGGTCTCTGATGATGACTGTCTTTCCCTGAAGGTCAACAATTAGCTTGAAGGGGAAACCCCATCGGTATCGGATGTGCCTTTGTTAGATCCCGGAGTTCTCTCCGTTTGGCTATGGTTAAAGGGGCCAGGTCTTGGAAGAACTGTAGTTTAGAAGAGTTGAAGAGTACATGAGGCTTTCCACGGGTAGAATTGAGGACCCTTTCTTTATCTTTAAACTTGAGAAAGCGGAGGACCACATCGCGAGGAGGCTCACCATCCCTAGGCTTAGGGCGGAGGGCCCGATGAGCCCTCTCCAGAGGAAACTGTACAGCCCCCAGGTCCGGTATCAGAAAGGAGAAGAGATTGTGAAGGTAGGATTCGAGGTTATCCACACTGACGGATTCGGGGATGTTGCGAATGCGCAGATTGGATCTGCGTTCGCGGTTCTCAAGATCCTCGTTTTTAGTGCGAAGTTCAGACAGTTCTGAGACAATGTGGTCCAAGTCACGACCCGTGTCGTTTAGAGCTTTCTGGAAATGGTCCTGGCGAGATTCCATTTTAGAGGCTCTGGAAGCGAGGGATGAGATGTCCGTCTTAATGGAGGCCACCGCCTTGTCCAGTTTGGACTCCAGGGAGTCCTTAAAGTCCGTAATGAGGGAACGGAGAGCTAAGATATCATCTTTAGTGGACGGAGCAGAAGGCGGTGTAACGGGGTTATCCATAGAATCGTGAGAAGGGGAGGGGAGACCCCTATGTTGGGTATTCTTGGTGCCTCTGGTGAAATGTTGAGAGATATCAGCACCCCCTTGTTTAGGAGTCTTGGACGAAGATTTCTGCATGTGGACCGGACCAGTGTAGGGTGTTATACTATGAAATATGATCCGTCAGGGGAGATGGAGAGCCAAAAAAAAAAAAAAGGGGGAGGGGGACACCCAGGGAGGGACCACGCTCCTCACTGCTAGGTGGTCATAGTGCCGGGGGCTGGTATTGCGGAGATGCCGGGAGTGAGGACACCACGTCAGGGGTAGGAGGGAGTCACCTGGTCACGGGCACCTCCGCCGTTGCGGATTGAGGAGTAAGAGTCCCGGGTAATAAAGCAGGCCGGGCAATGGGGTCGTCAGGGCAACTCAGGTGCCTGTGGAGTCCCGCCGGGATCGATAGCCGTTGTCACTGGGGTCAGGGCGGAGCCGGACGGAGTACCCAGCGACCGGCGTGTGATATCTTGAGCCAATGGGGGCTCCGCAAACCCCCTGTAAGCGATCAGCCTGACTTATGAAGCCGGTGCATGCAGAGGCAGGGGACCAGCAGTGATGTCCCGACAAGGGTGGGGGGTGTAGAGGCTGATCCGCAGTATAAGGTGGGGGGGTGCCACTGCGGTCTTATGGCAGTAGCTCACTTACCCCCTGTTGGGGATGTTGCTCCGGGGTGTTCCCACAGCCCCCACCGTTCGTCCTCGGGTCTCAGCGTCGGCTGAGGGCCCCCTCCAAGATAGTCACCGGGCCCTCCGCAGCCCCACCAATCTCCGGCGGCCCCAGCGATCTCGGGCACCCGCAGGAGTCGTCAGCCACAGGAGACACTCCCCCAGCTGGTTCCTTTATGCGTCGGGCAGGGGAGAGGTGCGCAAGGTCCCCCCCGCGGCCCCGGAAGTGTGCACCGGCCTGGGGGTATAATCTAGTCCCCTGTCCGGCGGCCGTCAGTAGGCCTCTCGGAGCTGCAGCCCAGGGGAGCAGGTGAAGAACGGGCCACAGTGCGGCAGCCCGTGGAGCCCAAGCGTCCAGCTGTAAAGCCCCCCTAGACCCAGAGTATAGAGGGGACGTAAGAGGCAGGGGAGTAGAGGCGCGTCCGACTGCCCGGCGGCCTCAGCGGGTCCCGAGGACAGCGGACGCGACGGCTGCAGGGAAGCTCCGAGCACGGAGCAGACTCACCCGCGCGTCGGGCCCCGATTCTCCGGCCACCGGAGAGGGCACAGGATCTCCAAGCAGGGCGGCAGCGCGATCAGGGGAACCTCTGGGGGCCAGTCCACTTCTCAGCGTCCGGTCCGGGCCGCCTCCCAACTCTAGGCCCCGGCTTCACTTCAGGGGGAAGGCCGCAATCCGCAGGAGCACTTAAAAGTGCTCCCCGACTCCGCTGGTCCCCCCAGACAGCAGCAGCAGGGTAGTGGAAGCCACTGTGGGGTGTTGGGAACAGTCAGGCAGCAGTTGTGAGGGTATAATAGATAAAATATTAGCGATGCTTTCAGGAGCTGGGGAGATACACATCTACCCTCCACAGCAGCTAGGCCACGCCCCCCCGAGGGGCCTACAATTTAATCCGCATCCGGGCAGGGGACGAGTGGAAGACTGCTTTTAATACCCGGGATGGGCATTACGAATACCTTGTAATGCCTTTTGGTCTTTGTAATGCACCTGTAGTTTTTCAAAGCTATGTGAATGAACTTTTTCGTGATCTTCTCTACAAGTGTCTAGTAGTGTACCTGGATGATATCCTAATATTCTCTAAAGATCTAAAGTCTCATCGTCACCAAGTTAAAGAGGTACTGACACGTTTGAGGAAAAATCAACTTTATTGTAAGTTAGAGAAGTGCACCTTTGAAGTATCTTCCATACCGTTCCTTGGTTACATCATTTCTGGATCAGAGCTATGTATGGATCCCGGTAAGGTACAAGCTATCCGAGATTGGTCCACTCCTACAACTCTCAAGGGGATTCAGCGATTTCTTGGCTTTGCTAATTTCTATAGGAGATTCATTAAGAATTATTCTTCGTTAGCTGCTCCCATCACAGCCCTAACTCGCAAGGGAGCAAATCCTACGAACTGGTCTTCTGAAGCAATCAAAGCCTTCTCTGATTTAAAGCAAGCCTTTGGGTCAGCACCCATTCTTCGACAGCCTGATTTGAATCGTCCCTTTCTACTAGAGGTGGATGCATCTACAGAAGCAGTAGGAGCTGTGTTGTCACAAGTCTTTGAAGATAAAAAGGTCCATCCCTGCGGATATTTCTCCCGTAAATTCCTCCCGGCAGAACGTAATTATGCAATCGGTGAGCAAGAATTACTTGCCATCAAGTTGGCATTTGAGGAGTGGAGATACCTTTTAGAAGGAGCACAGCATCGCATTACAGTTTATACTGATCATAAGAATCTTCTATATCTGCAGTCAGCTCAGTGCTTGAATCCACGACAAGCTAGATGGGCGCTTTTCTTCACACAAATTAATTTCAAGCTCACCTATCGTCCAGGGTCTCAGAACAAAAAGGCAGATGCCCTTTCCCGGTCCTTTGCTTCTTCTGAATTAAATGATGCTACCACGAATCAAGCCATTGTGAATCCTACGTCCTTTTTAATGACTCGAACCTCTCCAGTTCCTCCGCCTGGCAAGACCTTTGTCGCCACAAGTCTTCAAAAACGGCTGCTTACCTGGGCTCACTCCTCTTCCTTCATGGGTCATCCTGGGGTTCTAAAGACTCTCAAATTTATTCAACAGTCTTATTGGTGGCCACGTCTCAAAGCCGATGTCCAAGAGTTTATAGCAGCATGTCCTAAATGTGCCCAACATAAGAGTCCAAGAAGTTCTCCACCAGGTTTATTAAATCCATTATCCATACCCAAACAACCATGGACTCATATCTCAATGGATTTCGTGACCGATCTGCCTCCATCAAAAGGGCGAAATACCATTTGGGTGATAGTGGATCGATTTTCAAAGATGGCACATTTCATTCCATTAACTGGGTTACCATCAGCCCCTTTACTAGCCAGATTGTTCATTTCTGAAATCTTCAAGTTGCATGGCCTTCCTCGAGAGATTATCTCTGATCGGGGAACACAGTTTGTGGCCAAGTTTTGGAGGTCGCTTTGTTCATCTTTAAATGTCAAGTTGAATTTTTCTTCTGCATATCATCCTCAGACAGATGGACAAACTGAGAGAGTCAACCAAGACCTTGAAACATTTCCCCGGCTATATATATCGTCCTCACAGGATGACTGGGTTGACTACCTTCCATTGGCAGAATTTGCTCATAATAATCTCTTCCATTCATCTTCAGAATCTACGCCCTTTTATATTAACTTCGGCTTTCATCCTCGTGTGCCAGAGTTCCATCCATTGCCAGCCCTAGAGGTTCCAGCGGCAGATCAAGAGCTTCAACGTCTATCTAGAATCTGGAGTTGTGTACGTAAGTCCTTGGTCAAAACTTCCGCTCGTTATAAATCTTTTGCAGATAGAAAACGTAAAGCTGTACCGAATTACAAAGTGGGAGACCAAGTTTGGATTTCTACACGCAATCTCAG
The DNA here is from genome assembly GCF_028390025.1 of Pseudophryne corroboree. Taxonomy (NCBI): domain Eukaryota; kingdom Metazoa; phylum Chordata; class Amphibia; order Anura; family Myobatrachidae; genus Pseudophryne; species Pseudophryne corroboree. Next base: position 444,417,636 of record NC_086444.1, on the reverse strand, counting down.
GTTCAAAGTTCCTTCTAAGAAATTTGCTCCCAAGTTTATTGGTCCATTTCCCATTGTAAAGGTACTCAACCCTGTGTCATACAAAGTCAAGTTGCCACCGTCTTTGAGAATTCCTAACGCCTTTCATACATCTTTACTGAAGCCTTTGATTCTCAATAAATTCCGTACTACCCAGTCCAAATCTCCTAAAGTTCACTCTTTGCAGAATGAGGAATTTGAAGTTAAAGAGATTGTGGACTCACGTTCCCGATATGGACGTTTACAGTTTCTGGTCGACTGGAAGGGTTACGGTCCAGAGGAGAGATCCTGGGTTTTCTCTGAAGATGTTCATGCTCCAAGACTGGTACAGAAATACTTCTCCAAAAATCCTGACAAGGTTCAAAGGTGTTCGGAGACCACCCGTAGAAGAGGGGGTACTGTCACGAACCGGTCTCTTACCTTTGCGGGTTCTGGGGTTCATCCGTTGCCAGTGCGGTTGCTCGCGGTGCTGTGCGCCCGTGTGGGGACGCGGCGTGATCAGTGGCACAGGTAATGCAGAGTCTGGGAACTGTGAGTGCGGGGACCAAATGGCCTAAGGCACTGCGGTGTGTCTGCTGTATAGGAGGTGGCCATGTTGGAGACCAAATAGGTAATACAGAGCACTTGTGAAAGCACCTGTGGGCAGGTGTAAGCCAATTCCGTGCTTGTGCTGCCTTTGAGTAGGCTGGGATTATGTTACTCTGGGCCAGTGCTTTGTTGTATCAATGCTGTGCTCTAGCTCTGAGCTCTCTCCGTGCATTCCTGTGTGATTCCCGTGGTCCAGATATCGCCTCCATTCCCAGAGGCCCGTCTGCAGCCTTCACTGCTAAAAGATCCACCGGCTCCCCGCTGTGCTGTCAGTTAATCACGCACCTACTGGTAACAATTGGATTCCCAGAGTCTTGCATGAGGAAACCCTGTCTGCCTGCTTTCAACCATACAGAGTTTGGAGGATTCCACTAACTTCAGCTGTTCGTTTGTTCTGCTCTGCATTTAACCCGTTCATCACTTATATCATCTGCTACAGTCTCACAGTGATCTCCGGAACTCGCAAGTAACCCAATTTAGTACTTTTACTTTCTATGTTGCCATTACAAGGATAATTCTTCACAGTCTCTCAGTTACCTCTCAAAACTTCATTGCAAATCCTCACAGTTATTTCTTCATGTCTGCATTACCCAGTTAAACACATTCTACAGTTCAGCATCAAAGCTTGTTTATATTTGGACAATTCAACATTTATTCTCCAGCCTGTCTTAAACGCAATTCCATGAACATTTCTTTTATTTTTTCTTTAAGATATATCCTGCATATTATTTATATTATTCATGCAATACGTCAGTATATTATGGTGATTAATAACTTGCCATTTACCACTTTACTGAATTGTTATTTTCAATAAATATATGAAATGGAACTTTCTTCGTCCTCCTTGCTTTCTTCATACCCCAGCACCTACACCTGTGGTTGGTTCCGGGTTAACGGATTCACAAAAACACCCGGACCTGACAAACGCTAGACGCTCTCCCGCTCCGATCGCCAGCGTGGGAGCTGAAAAAAACAACACAATAACAGTAGTACAAGGAGACATAAACATAATAGTGACAATTTCAAACAACTCACGTATAATAAAGTTACTGTACATTAGCAGCAATGAAATTACCAACAAGGAACAGACACTAAAAGTGCTTTTAAAGTGCGCATAGTAATTATGGACAACGTGCAGATGAAAAAAATCATTCACATTAAAGAAGCATTTTCAGACAGAGGTTATATATAAATTATATGAACGCATTCCAAGTGATGCGCTCATTAAGACCCATGGGTGACACAGTACCAAGTCTGAAAATCCAAGAAGCTTCTTTTTTAAGGAGAATACCCTGATGGTCACCACCACGTATAAGTGGAGGGACATGGTCAATAATCTTATAACGTAGCGAAGCCAGAGTGTGTCCTCTATTTCTGAAATGAGCCGCTACAGGCTGTTCCATAGGTTTTCCCTCCAGAGCAGCCTTAATAGCGGACCGATGGAGGGCCATCCGTTCTTTAAAAGTTCTCGTTGTCATGCCCACGTAATAAAGCCCGCAAGGACAAATAATAACGTACACTACATATCGTGTAGTGCAAGTTACCACATGTCTAATGTCAAATTCTTTACCAGAGTGAGGATGTTTGATACTGGAACCTGTTACCATGTAACTACAAGTGACACATGAGGGACAGCGGTAGCAGCCCGTTTTTTTTTGTAGAATAATTAAACAAATCATGATCAGTGATATCCGTGTGGACGAGGTAATCTCGGAGATTACGACCTCGTCGATAGCCAGTCATAGGACGAAGTTTATGAAAAGCAGGTAAGTCCTTATCACTGGAGATAATTGGCCATAATGCACGGCTTGCTACAGGCAAAACAGCACTCGATGTATCAAAGGTGGTAACCCATGTAAACGTGTCACTGTTAGATGGTTTAGTTCTAGATTTTAATAAGTCACTTCTGGGTAACTTCAGTACTTTTTCTTTGGTTTGTAACAGACTTGATAGACTGTAACCTCTGCTACGGAATTTATTGACAATAATGTCAAGTTGTGATGGCAAATCAGCCAAACTACTGGTAATCCGGGCAGCTCTGAGCATTTGTGAATATGGTAGAAAGTCAATATTAGTATAGCTCCATTTATATGTGAATTTCACTGGTGAAGTGGATTGGTTAATTGTAATCATAAGCTCTTCAGACTATTATTATTAGCAAAGTCTGGCAGACTTTGCTAATAATGTTGGTCTATTTACTAGATATATAGACGATTTATTTATGATTTGGCATGGGGGTCCATCCGCTTTTGAAGAGCTTATGATTACAATTAACCAATCCACTTCACCAGTGAAATTCACATATAAATGGAGCTATACTAATATTGACTTTCTAGACGTGTCAGTATCTTTGATCAATGGTACAATCCAGACGTCCATTTTTTACAAACCAACAGACAGAAACACGTTGCTACAATCAGAAAGTCATCATCCACCACCACTTAAACGTGGTTTACCATATTCACAAATGCTCAGAGCTGCCCGGATTACCAGTAGTTTGGCTGATTTGCCATCACAACTTGACATTATTGTCAATAAATTCCGTAGCAGAGGTTACAGTCTATCAAGTCTGTTACAAACCAAATAAAAGTACTGAAGTTACCCAGAAGTGACTTATTAAAATCTAGAACTAAACCATCTAACAGTGACACGTTTACATGGGTTACCACCTTTGATACATCGAGTGCTGTTTTGCCTGTAGCAAGCCGTGCCTTATGGCCAATTATCTCCAGTGATAAGGACTTACCTGCTTTTCATAAACTTCGTCCTATGACTGGCTATCAATGAGGTCGTAATCTCCGAGATTACCTAGTCCACACGGATATCACTGATCATGGGCCCTCATTCCGAGTTGATCGCTCGTTATTTTTCATTGCATCGCAGTGAAATTTCGCTTAGTGCGCATGCGCAATAGTCGCACTGCGACTGCGCCAAGTAACTTTGCTATGAAGATAGTTTTTTTACTCACGGCTTTTTCTTCGCTCCGGCGATCGTAGTGTGATTGACAGGAAATGGGTGTTACTGGGCGGAAACACAGCGTTTTTGGGGCGTGTGGATAAAAACGCTACCGTTTCCGGAAAAAACGCAGGAGTGGCCGGAGAAATGGGGGAGTGTCTGAGCGAACGCTGGGTGTGTTTCTGACGTCAATCCAGGAACGACAAGCACTGAACTGATCGCACAGGCAGAGTAAGTGTGGAGCTACTCTAAAACTGCTAAGTAGTTTTTGATCGCAATAATGCGAATACATCGGTTGCAATTTTAGGATGCTAAGATACACTCCCAGTAGGCGTAGGCTTAGCGTGTGTAACTCTGCTAAATTCGCCTTGCGACCGATCAACTCGGAATGAGGGCCATGATTTGTTTAATTATTCTACAAAAAAACTGGGCTGCTACCGCTGTCCCTCATGTGTCACTTGTAGTTACATGGTAACAGGTTCCAGTATCAAACATCCTCACTCTGGTAAAGAATTTGACATTAGACATGTGGTAACTTGCACTACACGATATGTAGTGTACGTTATTATTTGTCCTTGCGGGCTTTATTACGTGGGCATGACAACGAGAACTTTTAAAGAACGGATGGCCCTCCATCGGTCCGCTATTAAGGCTGCTCTGGAGGGAAAACCTATGGAACAGCCTGTAGCGGCTCATTTCAGAAATAGAGGACACACTCTGGCTTCGCTACGTTATAAGATTATTGACCATGTCCCTCCACTTATACGTGGTGGTGACCGTCAGGGTATTCTCCTTTAAAAAGAAGCTTCTTGGATTTTCAGACTTGGTACTGTGTCACCCATGGGTCTTAATGAGCGCATCACTTGGAATGCGTTCATATAATTTATATATAACCTCTGTCTGAAAATGCTTCTTTAATGTGAATGAATTTTTTCATCTGCACGTTGTCCATAATTACTATGCGCACTTTAAAAGCACTTTTTGCTTTTAGTGTCTGTTCCTTTTTGGTAATTTCATTGCTGCTAATGTACAGTAACTTTATTATACGTGAGTTGTTTAAAATTGTCACTATTATGTTTATGTCTCCTTGTACTACTGTTATTGTGGTGTTGTTTTTTTCAGCTCCCACGCTGACGATCGGAGCGGGAGAGCGTCTAGCATTGGCATGACAACGCCGGGTAATGAGTGCGACGGACGTCATTCTGATGCGCCGCACGCTATCCCGGACCACGCGACCCGTCTCTGACGCCCGCGGTGGGGGTTTTCACCGAAATATAAGGTTTGTCTTTTTCATTATTCTGTTTATACTGCTTCCTGAAGACGGGGATATAGTCCTCGAAACGTTGAAGTAAACTGCTGCTTTATTTATTAATCCGGGAGTGCCGTGCCTGCTTTCCAAAGATTGCACCTGTATCCATATATATATATATATATATATATATATATAGTCCAATATTAGGAAAAGACCCAAGTAGTTGAGCATTAAGACATTTAGCCACAAAGATATTTAATTAAGCGTACATATACATACATATGCATATGCTCAAAAAAATCATTATTGAACCAAGGTTGGCACAGAGCAGACTGGTCTCATATCCATTAGTGTATAGACTCGTCTCTGCTGTGTACGAACCATAAGATTGCATATGCTCCAAATCTTTGATTAACAAAATAATGCAGAAAGTAGAGAAAGGAAAGAGAACCACAGGTTGGAAACAACTAAAAGAGGGGAACTGGTTTAGATATTATTCAACTCAATGTTTTTGTTGAGACCTAAGGGGAACAAGGTATCTAGAATACAAATCCAATAGGCTTCTCTACTAAAAATATAGTTATATCTAGCCCCACCTCGAAAAGGTCTGTTTTATATGTTCCATCCCCTGTATAGATAGAACCCCACAATCACCTCCATGAAGTGAGTTAACATGCCTCAATACACTGTGGTTCGAGGATTTCTTGAGAATTAGTCTTCTGTGTTCTAAGAACCTGGTATTTAGTGGGCAGGTGGTCCTGCCCACATATTGACTCCCACAATTGCAAGTAATTACATAAATTACAAATGTGGCTTGACAGTTTATATTGCCCACTATGTCGAAAGATTCCTTGGCTCTAAATGATGAAAATTGTTTGCTTTCATTAATAAATCTACAGGTGATACATTTTGACTTATTGCATTTGTAGCAACCTATTCTCGGGACACTTGTATTAGAACTTAAGAATCCCAGATCATTAGGTACAGCAAAATGGCTAGGAGATAGATAGTTTGAAGATTCTTGGTCTTCTTAAAAAAAAATTTGGCTTCTTTTTCTAGAGAGCCTGCGAGGATTCTATCCATTTTTAGTGTTAAAAAGTTCTTCTTAATAATTTTCCTAATTGAATTTGAGGCATTATTGAATTTAGAAAAGAAAACTGGTTCATGATTAATTGGCGCTGTCGAAGGGGGAGCATCGAGAGCTTTCATTGACAGGAGATCTTCTCTGTCTTTTTTCAAGGTTTCAGCAAGGGCTTTATCCAAAACCTCTTGGGGGTACCCTTGATCTCTAAATAACTGTGTTAATTTGTTACTCTGTATTACAAAGTCAGTATCGCTCGAGTAATTTTTCTTCAGCCTTAGATATTGACTTTTTGGAATATTAATTAACCAGGGTTGGTAGTGGCAACTTGAATAATTTAAAAAGGCACTACAGTCCACCATTTTCTTAAAAGTTTTTGTTGATATTCTTCCAGTTGCAAGCTCGGCGTGTAGTGCAATATCCAGAAAAGTGATCTCAGTGCAGTGAATTGTGCTAGTGAAGGTAAGACCATAGTTGTTGAAGACGTGTCCCCATTCCAAATAATAAAAAGTTAATCTATGTATCTGCCATAAAGGGACCGTCCCAGATATACTGATCCTCGAGACGTCCCATGTACAGAATGGCAAAACTTGGGGCAAACCCGGTGCCCATGGCAGTACCGTGTGTCTGTAAATAATAATCACCATTGAACGTGAAGTAATTACGTGTTAATATAAAGTGAATAGCATCTATTCTATAAATTGGTTTAGATTAACAGAGATGGATGTGTCAAAATCTAAGTAGTGTTTAATTATTTGCAATCCATTGTTATTGGGAATGTTTGTGTAGAGTGACTCAACGTCGCAGGTAACTAATAAATAGTTCTCCTGCTATCTAATATTCTTGATCAAGTGTAAAAAAATGGGTAGTGTCTCTGATATAAGATTTGAGGTTTTTAACAAGGGGTTGCAAAAATGAGTCTACAAAAGCTGAAAGGTTAGAGGTAAGTGATCCCACACCCGAAATAATAGGGCGACCAGGTGGTGACATGAGGGACTTATGTATTATGGGAAGGTGGTAATAAGTGGGTGTGATGGGGTGGGCATTAAGCAAAAAGTGATATTCAGTTCTGGATATTGCACCACACGCCAAGGCTCTCACAAGTAACCCTTTTAGCTCATTCATGAAGCCCAGGGTGGGGTCTCTGTGGAGCATAGAATAACATTTTGTATTGTTGAGTTGACGGCATGCCTCCTGTAAATAATCAGGTATTTTGAATAACAGTCCCTCCCCCTTGTCAGAAGCCTTAATTATGATATTATTACCCCTTTGAAGTGTTCTTCAAGCACATCTCTCGTTAATGTGTAAATTATCTCTAGGTTTACTATTTCTGCCTTTTTTGAGATGCTGTCCCTTTCTCCTTTTTCCTACATTTTCACAGAGATTCTTAAAATCCTGTAGGGTGGTGGTATAGAAAGTTTCTATATAACCACTTTTATAGTATGTAGGGTAAAACTCACTTTTGTTATGAAACAATTTAACATTATTGGTGCTTTTTACATCATAGATGGGAACAGTTTGTGATGCATTTCCCTCAGATTGTTGATCCGTCAAGGTATCTAGAGCAAGTTGATCACTTGAGTCCAGTATTATAGGGGTCCCTATGATTCCCTTGTATCTTAGAGTTTTGTTAAGAAAGTATCTCTTTCTACAAAGATCACGTGTGTATCTATTTAGTTCGATGTAGAGGTCGAAGAATTGGGGATCTTTTGCTGGTGCAAACTTTAACCCTTTGGCTAAAATAGCTTTTTTGCTCTCAGATAGAAATCTGGAGGATAGGTTAAATATCCCTTTATTTCTCAGTTTTGTTTTGAGTTTTTTGCGGGATTCATTTCTTCCTCCTCTGCATCCTCTAAATTTAGTTATCTTCCTCTCTTTGGTGACTTTGATTCTAAATGGCTGAATCTGTTTCGATTCTTCCAAATAGGGTAAAGTTCCCATTGTAAAAAATGTCAAGAACCGGTAGTATTTCTTGTCTCCTCATATCTCGTGGACATTTGATGTGGATTTTTTGGTCTAGCTCCCTTTTGAGCGTATTCCCTCGTATGTGCAGGGGTTGTAGCATAGGTCAGGGGGGGGGGGGGGGGTAGTGGCAGTGGTCTTCTCTCATTTCTATAATCCACTTTTGGACTTCATCTGTAGGAGGGGGATTAGTTTTTTGACCATGGTTGAATTTAGTATTTTTGTTTTTATAGTTAGAGGAGTCTGGAGATGACTTTTGATAGTTAGGTTGTTTGTACATATCCATGGTTCTTCTCCCACCCCTATTATAGGTATGCACTATGTTATTAGAGTAATCATATCTATCTCTGTCTAGTTTTTTATTTTTATTGGAGATAATCTCCTTTTCAAATTCCTCTACCTTTTGGTTCAGAACATAGTGACAATTGTTAAAATCCGCCCTTATGTCAAAAGGTTTTAACATATTTTGTACCTTTTCTATTTCTACACAAATATTGGTAACTTTAGTATCACGATATGTAACAGAAGCTCCATCAAGGAGAAGGAACAGCTGTCCAGAATCTCGTTCCACTTTTAAGTGAGGTCAGCATCATCCTTAAAAGAACAAGTCTTATGTATCCTTAGACCTTTAGGAATCATTTTTTCTTTAATATATTTAGATAAGGTCATTTTGTCGAGCCAGTGTCTGGTTTCCGCTTTTAAAAGGCTTTCTAGTCTATTAAATAAGTGATTCATGTCTAATGGATTTGCCTCAGTGGAAAGAGATTCCGCAGCTATACGTTCCTGTAATAACACATTCTGTCTCTCAATCCTCTCAATAAACCTCCTATGGGATGCCATAACTCTACAGCAAAATATTAAATAACACAGCAAGAATTAGAAAAGAATTAAAAAAGCTGCCTGAATGGTTTGGCCAGATCCAAACAATTAGTACAGAAAAAGTGCAGGAGGTATAGTAACCGCTATCACAATGTTAAATAAGTTTAGAAAGCACCTAATATATTAGTTTAAATTTGATAGCAGCTCCTATGGGGCAACTGGATGCCTTAAACAACAATAAACATAATTAATTGTGTTTCCATAGAAACATTTAAGGAGCGCTAATATCATATATGTAAAAAGGTATTTTATTACTTAGAGTAAAACAATAAAAACAATTAAAATGATAGATCATAGATATAATACAACCACAATGCAGTATTTTGTAGCAATGATGATATATATATAAATAGATTCAGCTGAGATAGCTTGTTTTATATGCAGTACTGCAGTCTATTATTAGAATGACATAATGCTGAAATCGTCCAAAGTATATATAGCTGAAGTGGACTATAGAAACAATGCCAAAGTTTTTGAGGTAGATAGAAATAAGCTTATTAGATGAAGGCACTGTTCTCACCCGTGGCTTATGTTATCCGCTGGTTCCCGTCAGTGGAGTGCTGCAGCGTGAGCACATGCGGGGCTTCATGTGATTTCCCCGTGTTTTTTCTTCCTTCCATTCCCGGGTGCCAGCTCCTTAGCAACCAGAGCACTGAGCCAGTACGGTGGCCAGGGGGAGCTTCTGCTCGTCGTCTGGACTGAGTTGCCTGGCTACACAGACACCAAGCTCTCACAGGGCAGCGGGACGTCGTGTGGTAGGGCAGCTGTTGGTAATTGTAATTTAAGGGAAGCTTGTTTGTTGAATGGCTCAAGCTCCCTTTATCTGACAAGGCTGTCTCTCACACTTTGCTGGTCACACAGTAGTTTCTTGGCTGCAGCGGTAGCCATTGTCTCTTGTTACTATCCTAGCCTGTGATTCTTTGCCTGATTTTCTGCTAAGTCTGTTGGAGCATTCCTGTATCCAGCTCTATGTCAGCTTTATAATCTGTCATGAGTATAATAGTTATGTCTGTTTGTTTTTGTCTCATCAGCCTGTTACGTAGTTACGTGTCCCCCCTGTACTTTAATCCTGCAGTAATCCTTCCGTACCTCTATAACCTATAGCTTCATCAGTAGGTTCAGAGTCCTCAGTGTATTATTTACTACTTGTCTTCCTAAACACTCTAAGCTCTTGAATTCAATTGCCTTGTCCCCGTCTGGGACCCACCTATCTTTACATCTTTGGCTTTTCCTTGTATTCTTTACCTTGTAGTGTTTGTTCTCTAATCTTTTCCTTTGTGTCACTTCTCTCTTCTTTGGGGTCTCCCTCCTCACCGACATTGATTCAGTTCACTCGTATTACTGCCAGTGGCGTAAGTACTGGTGGCATCACAGTACCGACAGGCACATCACCCCTTAAGGGAAAAGCGGCTATTATAGGCTAAAATACCTGCTGGTGAGTTCTACTAGTCTCAAACCAGGAGTGTACAGGGGTCATTGCCCAGAAGACTTTCGGAGAACACAGACTCTTCTAGAAGAAGTTCCTCCAGTTGTAACACATGCCTTGCTAGCAGAGTCTTACTTCCTAATCTCTATAGTTTTGGATTGAAGAAAGGAATGTGATCCAGAAATGTCTATCCAGCAGAATTTATGTAGAAAAGATTAGGCATCAGTTAAAATGTACTGTTTGACTCACTCTGTGTGCAATTATGGTTGTTGTTAAGTTCTCAGTCTTAAATATAAATAAATTAACCAAGTTTAATTCTCCTATGTGAATGTCCCTTATCAAAAGTTTGACAACTTCTTAGATGCTTACTTAGGGAGGCAATCTGGTGCATTTATTAAGCAATTAGTTTGCTTAAGACGATCTGCACTGACTATGAGCTATCAGCAGTCACTGTCTGTTATGAGCCACGGCTGTGGCTCATTTCCATTTTGCATTTTGGTTATGTATTTTATGTTATACTTCTGTTTATGTTCCCCGTGGGTGTCATGGGCTGCTCGGATCTCACCCTTAAGGAGAGGATACTGTTATGAACCACAGGTAGTGGTTCATTCCTATTTTATGTTTATAAGTTGTTTTGCAGGCCAGGATTTCCCGTTGCTCTGTTTAAGAATACTCTTGTTTGCTGCCGGTGGTGAGTCTGTGTAATTGCAGCTTGTTCCCATGTGTTCAGCCTCACCTGGCTACTAATTGCATCTTGTCAGTCTGGAGTCATGTAACAGGGCAGCTGTATGACATAATTAATTAGGCCTCTCTGCACTCTGGCTGAGTGCAATTCACAGACGCTGGTGATATTTCTAGGTATCCAGTCTTCCAGAGTGCTTGAGTTCTGAGCTTGTTCCTGCCAGTTCCTGAGCTCCTGTCTAGCAGTGTCAGTCTAGTTGCTTCCTGTGTCGATTCCTGTGTCAGTCCCTGTGTCGATTCCTGTGTCTGATCCCGTGTCCTGCCATGAAGCGTTCCTGTCCAGAAGTCCTGTGGATTTGCCTATGCCTGGTCGAGTTTCTGGCTTCTTGGTGTCCACCGGCCTGTCGTTTGGGATTCTGCCTGTCCTCCAGTTCTGAGAGTCTGTGTCGGCAGCATTGGGGGTTCCTGTCCGGTTGCCAGTATTTGTACCGGTTCCGTGAGTAGCGGCTTTGTCGCGTCCGTCGGCCTAGGTCGCTGTATTCCTTGGTTGTATCTGTCACTGGTGTTTTGCAGAGGGTTCTGCTTATGCTGTCACCGCCGGTACACAAAAGTATTGTCGGCGTGTGGTCAGCATTTCCTTTGTTGTTCTTTTCCTTTGGCGGCGGGCCGCACATACATTTAGTTTTAGCCTAGTTAGTAGCCCCTGGCTTTGGTTGTTTCAGTTAGAGGGCCCCTTGTTATTACCCTGTCTCAGTTCACTCTTTGTCTCTCCTTAAGACCTGAGGGGGCATCGGAGTTGGGCAGACTTAATCCGCCCTTCAAACGCGGTTGCCATGGGCCCAAGAAACCATAGTCTCGCAAGAGTGAATTGACAGCACGGGTAAAACAACGGAGGTAGGGTGCCAGGGGCTATTCCCATTCCGTTTCCCTTTCCCAGCATTACGTCCTGGTGCTCTGGACTCACTTCATAACATCTCCCTTGTTCTGAGCACCAGGAACATAACACTGTCTCTTTAATTCTCTCCTGAATCTTTATGTTAGCAAGCAATTCCCAGGCTTAATCACTAGTTTTGGCAATGTTCTGGAAAACATGGACCAATGGAACCTGCTAATTTCAGATGTTATGAAGTTTTAGTAGTGAGTACTATGCAGTAATACAGAGCTGTACTCCCACAGTGGCAGTTCAGCTCTTCATAAGCCAGTCACTTCTACAGTAGTTCTCACTAGGGTGGGTCTTAGGCTAGGTTTTGGTCAGCCAACACAAGCCCTCAGTACCAACTGTCACTCAGCTGCTCTCCGCCTCTGGTGCTTGATGAGCTGTCTTTTGCCAACAAAAGAAAGCTCAGGACTGTCTACTTTCCCCAGCAGCTACACCTACTGGTCCTCCTTCTGGCCTATCCAACAGAAGTGAACCATGCTTTGGACCTGCCTCATTCCAATTCAGGGTACCACAGAGAGACTGAAGCTTGTCTCACAACTCTGTCTGCATCCACCTCCAGTTCCTCCTCTGGCTCTTCCTCAATGCATTGTCAGCCATCGATCTACCTGGACATAGCCCCTGAAGATGGTCCACCTCTCCAGGTAGCCAGTCTCCTGGCACACTACCTGCACATTGATGAAGCTTGCACACAGTCGCCAGACTCTAGTCACTCTTCCTCATGTTGTTACTCTACCAGATGGCTCCCCTAGCGAGCGCTGGCTCCTTCAGACAACACCGCAACACACTAGTGACTGAGTCCTCCCATTTTATAACCTTTCTTTTGGGATCCTGAATTTCTCTTGCATGCGATATGATACCCTGAAAAGATGGCACGCAGAGATGCAGTTCTATTACCCACACTTTGGCTATATTACCAATATTAAATCATGCTGTTATTCAAATATACATACTGACAGACCTCCTGAAATGCACTGGACGACTAGTTTGATACCCCTCATATGTCTAACGGTGTCCCATAAGTCTATATAGAAGGTCCATTGGTGGGGTATCACGTAAACAGCAATGTTTATGTCATGGTATTGCAGTCTTCTTAACATCCCAGTTTTCTCAATTAATCTTTCTTGCATATTTTATTGTCTTCTCTTGTTTTGAATCTAGCAAAAAATCAGGACATTTTGCTGCATAAGGCGAAATACTGTATTTTGCTGGCCTGGCCACAGAAAAGCTACCGCGGATGCATCTGATTGAGTATCAGGCCAATTATAAGCTAGAAAGTGCTCTGGAAAAATCATGCTTGACAGTAGGTGGCTGCAACTACATATCTGTGTCCTTGAAATATACTGTAAGTGTTTTATCAAATTTGCTGCTTTCTTTTGCTTATTATGCACTATTTTCTCTGACGTCCTAAGTGGATGCTGGGACTCCGTAAGGACCATGGGGAATAGCGGCTCCGCAGGAGACTGGGCACAACTAAAGAAAGCTTTAGGACTACCTGGTGTGCACTGGCTCCTCCCACTATGACCCTCCTCCAGACCTCAGTTGGAATCTTGTGCCCGGCTGAGCTGGATGCACACTAGGGGCTCTCCTGAGCTCCTAGAAAAGTAAGTATATTTTAGGTTTTTTATTTTCAGTGAGATCTGCTGGCAACATACTCACTGCTACGAGGGACTAAGGGGAGAAGAAGCGAACCTACCTGCTTGCAGCTAGCTTGGGCTTCTTAGGCTACTGGACACCATTAGCTCCAGAGGGATCTAACACAGGGCCCGACCTCGATCGTCCGGTCCCGGAGCCGCGCCGCCGTCCCCCTTACAGAACCAGAAGCAAGAAGATGGTCCTGAAAATCGGCGGCAGAAGACTTCGGTCTTCAACAAGGTAGCGCACAGCACTGCAGCTGTGCGCCATTGCTCCTCATGCACACCTCACACTCCGGTCACTGATGGGTGCAGGGCGCTGGGGCGCCCTGAGCAGCAATATTAACACCTTGGCTGGCAAAATAATCACAATATATAGTCCTAGAGGCTATATATGTTAAAAATCCCCCTGCCAGGATCCATAAAAAAGCGGGAGAAAGTCAGCCGAAAAAGGGGCGGGGCTATCTCCCTCAGCACACTGGCGCCATTTTTCCCTCACAGCTCCGCTGGAAGGATCGCTCCCAGGCTCTCCCCTGCAGTTTCAAGTCTACAAAGAGTAAAAAAGAGAGGGGGGCACTAAATTTAGGCGCAGCAGTATATATATAAGCAGCTATAAGGGATAATCACTCAGTTATAGTGTTCATCCCTGTGTTATATAGCGCTCTGGTGTGTGCTGGCATACTCTCTCTCTGTCTCCCCAAAGGGCTTTGTGGGGTCCTGTCCTCTGTCAGAGCATTCCCTGTGTGTGTGCGGTGTGTCGGTACGGCTGTGTCGACATGTTTGAGGAGGAGGCTTATGTGGAGGCGGAGCAGATGCCGATAAATGTGATGTCACCCCCTGCGGGGTCGATACCTGAGTGGATGGTTATGTGGAAGGAATTACGCGACAGTGTCGACTCCTTACATAAAAGGTTTGACGACATACCAAATATGGGACAGCCGGCTTCTCAGCCTGTGCCTGCCCAGGCGTCTCAAAAGCCATCAGGGGCTCTAAAACGCCCGCTACCTCAGATGGCAGACACAGATGTCGACACGGATACTGACTCCAGTGTCGACGACGATGAGACTAATGTAACTTCCAATAGGGCCACACGTTACATGATTGAGGCAATGAAAAATGTGTTGCACATTTCTGATGTTACCCCAGGAACCACAAAAAAGGGTATTATGTTTGGAGAGAAAAACTACCAGTAGTTTTTCCTCCATCTGAGGAATTAAATGAAGTGTGTGAAGAAGCTTGGGCTTCCCCCGATAAGAAACTGGTAATTTCTAAAAGGTTACTAATGACGTACCCTTTCCCGCCAGAGGATAGGTCACGTTGGGAAACATCCCCTAGGGTGGATAAAGCGCTCACACGCTTGTCAAAAAAGGTGGCACTACCGTCTCCGGATACGGCCGCCCTAAAGGAGCCTGCTAATAGGAAGCAGGAGGCTATCCTGAAGTCTGTATATACACACACAGGTATTATACTGAGACCAGCTATTGCTTCAGCATGGATGTGCAGTGCTGCAGCTGCGTGGTCAGATTCCCTGTCGGAAAATATTGATACCGTAGACAGGGACACTATATTGCTAACCGTAGAGCATATTAAAGACGCAGTCTTATACATGAGAGATGCACAGAGGGATATTTGCCGGCTGGCATCTAAAATAAGTGCAATGTCCATTTCTGCCAGGAGAGGGTTATGGACTCGGCAGTGGACAGGTGATGCAGATTCTAAAAGGCACATGGAAGTTTTGCCTTATAAGGGTGAGGAGTTGTTCAGGGATGGTCTCTCGGACCTCGTTTCCACAGCAACAGCTGGGAAGTCAGCATTTTTACCCCATGTTCCCTCACAACCAAAGAAAGCACCGTATTATCAGGTACAGTCCTTTCGGCCCCATAAGGGCAAGCGGGTTAAAGGCGCGTCCTTTCTGCCCAGAGGCAGAGGTAGAGGGAAAAAGCTGCAGCGTACAGCCAGTTCCCAGGAGCAAAAGTCCTCCCCCGCTTCCTCCAAGTCCACCGCATGACGCTGGGGCTCCACAGGCGGAGCCAGGTACGGTGGGGGCCCATCTCAAAAACTTCAGCAATCAGTGGGCTCGCTCACGGGTGGATCCCTGGATCCTTCAAGTAGTATCTCAGGGGTACAAGCTGGAATTCGAGACGTCTCCCCCCCGCCGTTTCCTCAAATCTGCCTTGCCAACAACTCCCTCAGGCAGGGAGGCAGTGCTAGAGGCAATTCACAAGCTGTATTCCCAGCAGGTGATAGTCAAGGTACCCCTCCTTCAACAAGGACGGGGTTACTATTCCACAATGTTTGTGGTACCGAAACCGGACGGTTCGGTGAGACCCATTTTAAATTTGAAATCCTTGAACACATATATAAAAAAATTCAAGTTCAAGATGGAATCGCTCAGGGCGGTTATTGCAAGCCTGGACGAGGGGGATTACATGGTATCACTGGACATCAAGGATGCTTACCTGCATGTCCCCATTTACCATCCTCACCAGGAGTACCTCAGATTTGTGGTACAGGATTGTCATTACCAATTCCAGACGTTGCCGTTTGGTCTATCCACGGCACCGAGGGTATTTACCAAGGTAATGGCCGAAATGATGATACTCCTTCGAAAAAAGTGAGTTTTAATTATCCCGTACTTGGACGATCTCCTGATAAAGGCGAGGTCCAGGGAGCAGTTGTTGGTCGGGGTAGCACTATCTCGGGAGGTGCTTCAACAGCACGGTTGGATTCTAAATATTCCAAAGTCACAGCTGGTCCCTACGACACGTCTACTGTTCCTGGGGATGGTTCTGGACACAGAACAGAAAAAAGTGTTTCTCCCGGAGGAGAAGGCCAAGGAGCTGTCATCTCTAGTCAGAGGCCTCCTAAAACCAAAACAGGTGTCGGTGCATCACTGCACGCGAGTCCTGGGAAAAATGGTAGCTTCCTACGAAGCAATTCCATTCGGCAGGTTCCATGCAAGAACTTTTCAGTGGGACCTGTTGGACAAGTGGTCCGGATCGCATCTTCAGATGCATCGGCTGGTAACCCTGTCTCCAAGGACCAGGGTGTCTCTGCTGTGGTGGCTGCAATGTGCTCATCTTCAAGAGGGCCGCAGATTCGGCATACAGGACTGGGTCCTGGTGACCACAGATGCCAGCCTTCGAGGCTGGGGGGCAGTCACACAGGGAAGAAACTTCCAAGGACTATGGTCAAGTCAGGAGACTTCCCTACACATAAATATTCTGGAACTGAGGGCCATTTTCAATGCCCTAAGTCAGGCAAAACCCCTGCTTCAAAACCAGCCGGTACTGATCCAGTCAGACAACATCACAGCAGTTGCCCATGTAAACCGACAGGGCTGCACAAGAAGCAGGACGGCGATGGCAGAAGCCACAAGGATTCTCCGATGGGCGGAAAATCACGTGTTAGCACTGTCAGCGGTGTTCATTTCGGGAATAGACAACTGGGAAGCAGACTTCCTCAGCAGGCACGATCTCCACCCGGGAGAGTGGGGACTTCATCCAGAAGTCTTCCAACTGATTGTAAACCATTGGGAAAGGCCACATGTGGACATGATGGCGTCCCGCCTAAACAAAAAGCTAGAAAGATATTGTTCCAGGTCAAGAGACCCTCAGGCGATAGCTGTGGACGCTCTAGTGACACCGTGGGTGTACCGGTCGGTTTATGTGTTCCCTCCTCTTCCTCTCATACCCAAGGTACTGAGGATAATAAGGAGAAGAGGAGTAAGAACTATACTCATTGTTCCGGATTGGCCAAGAAGAGCTTGGTACCCGGAACTTCAAGAATTGATCTCAGAGGACCCATGGCCTCTGCCGCTCAGACAGGAACTGCTGCAGCAGGGGCCCTGTCTGTTCCAAGACTTACCGCGGCTGCGTTTGACGGCATGGCGGTTGAACACCGGATCCTGAAGGAAAAGGGCATTCCGGAGGAAGTCATTCCTACGCTGATTAAAGCTAGGAAAGAAGTTACCGCAAACCATTATCACCGCATTTGGCGAAAATATGTTGCGTGGTGTGAGGCCAGGAAGGCCCCAACGGAGGAATTTCAGCTGGGCCGTTTTCTGCACTTCCTACAGTCAGGGGTGACTATGGGCCTAAAATTGGGTTCCATTAAGGTCCAGATTTCGGCTCTATCGATTTTCTTCCAGAGAGAACTGGCTTCACTACCTGAAGTTCAGACTTTTGTTAAGGGAGTGCTGCATATTCAGCCCCCTTTTGTGCCTCCAGTGGCACCTTGGGATCTCAACGTGGTGTTGGATTTCTTAAAGTCACATTGGTTTGAGCCACTTAAAACCGTGGAATTAAAATATCTCACGTGGAAAGTGGTCATGCTGTTGGCCTTGGCTTCGGCCAGGCGTGTGTCAGAATTGGCGGCTTTGTCATGTAAAAGCCCTTATCTAATTTTCCATATGGATAGGGCAGAATTGAGGACTCGTCCCCAGTTTCTCCCTAAGGTGGTATCAGCCTTTCATTTGAACCAACCAATCGTGGTGCCTGCGGCTACTAAAGACTTGGAGGCTTCCAAGTTGTTGGACGTAGTCAGGGCCCTGAAAATTTATGTTTCCAGGACGGCTAGTGTCAGGAAAACTGACTCGCTATTTATCCTGTATGCACCCAACAAGCTGGGTGCTCCTGCTTCAAAGCAGACTATTGCTCGCTGGATCTGTAGTACGATTCAGCTTGCACATTCTGCGGCTGGACTGCCGCATCCTAAATCAGTGAAAGCCCATTCCACGAAGAAGGTGGGCTCTTCTTGGGCGGCTGCCCGAGGGGTCTCGGCTTTACAACTTTGCCGAGCAGCTACTTGGTCGGGGTCAAACACATTTGCTAAATTCTACAAGTTTGACACCCTGGCTGGGGAGGACCTAGAGTTTGCCCATTCGGTGCTGCAGAGTTATCCGCACTCTCCCGCCCGTTTGGGAGCTTTGGTATAATCCCCATGGTCCTTACGGAGTCCCAGCATCCACTTAGGACGTCAGAGAAAATAAGATTTTACTCACCGTTAAATCTATTTCTCGTAGTCCGTAGTGGATGCTGGGCGCCCATCCCAAGTGCGGATTGCCTGCAATACTTGTATATAGTTATTGTTTAACTAAAGGGTTATTGTTGAGCCATCTGTTGAGAGGCTCAGTTATATTTCATGCTGTTAACTGGGTATAGTATCACGAGTTATACGGTGTGATTGGTGTAGCTGGTATGAGTCTTACCCGGGATTCAAAATCCTTCCTTATTGTGTCAGCTCTTCCGGGCACAGTATCCTAACTGAGGTCTGGAGGAGGGTCATAGTGGGAGGAGCCAGTGCACACCAGGTAGTCCTAAAGCTTTCTTTAGTTGTGCCCAGTCTCCTGCGGAGCCGCTATTCCCCATGGTCCTTACGGAGTCCCAGCATCCACTACGGACTACGAGAAATAGATTTACCGGTGAGTAAAATCTTATTTTTTCTTTTTAATTTCAAAACTAATCTTATTAGTTCCAAAAGGATACAAAACAGCTACTTACATGTGGCAATAATAATGGTGTTCCTCACAGAATCATACATGTAGCAAAGGAGCCATGGAAAGCAGAAGGAGTGGAGAGAGGAAGAGAGGGGAGAGAGAATCAGAGGATAGAGAACTCAAAAAGTAAGTAAAGTAGTTTTTACTAACAAATAATTTTTGTGGGATATTCCCTCCAAAACACCAATTTTTCAGGGATACCTGTATATAATAAGGATGCCACGACTGAATGTAGAAAGGCATAACCGCAGCAGATACAGTATCTCTGATTTCTGTTGCATTTCTTACATTTACAACAGCAGCCACAGCTCCCATAAGTTTCTTTGGGAGCTGTGAAGCTGTCACATTTACCAAGATCCGGAAAGCAAAGCAAATATTAAGTATCCCCTGGATGTACAGTACCATGAAGGAGCGGCAGCAGATATCTCCCGTATCTACTGCAGTAAGGTCCTAATTCAGAATTGATCGCTGTTGTGCGAAAGCGTAAAGCGGACGATTATCAAACGACTGCGCATGCATACAGATCATAATGCGCAGGCGCGAGGCCAAGCTGCAAAATAAAATCCTGCATCTTTTTTGTTTGCTAGGCGTACGCAGATTGATTATCAGGAAGCGGACGTTTGGGGGTGGTAACTGCCCGTTTTCTGGGAGTGTCAGGAAAAATGCAGGCGTTCCCAATCGTTTTCAGGCAGAGTTTGTGACATCAGCCCCGGCCCGATCAGCCTGTTTTTTTTTAACACTGTAGGAGTAAGTCCTGGGCTACGCATAGACTGTACAGACTAGAGATGAGCGCCTGAAATTTTTCGGGTTTTGTGTTTTGGTTTTGGGTTCGGTTCCGCGGCCGTGTTTTGGGTTCGAACGCGTTTTGGCAAAACCTCACCGAATTTTTTTTGTCGGATTCGGGTGTGTTTTGGATTCGGGTGTTTTTTTCCAAAAACACTAAAAAACTGCTTAAATCATAGAATTTGGGGGTCATTTTGATCCCAAAGTATTATTAACCTCAAAAACCATAATTTACACTCATTTTCAGTCTATTCTGAATACCTCACACCTCACAATATTATTTTTAGTCCTAAAATTTGCACCGAGGTCGCTGTGTGAGTAAGATAAGCGACCCTAGTGGCCGACACAAACACCGGGCCCATCTAGGAGTGGCACTGCAGTGTCACGCAGGATGGCCCTTCCAAAAAACCCTCCCCAAACAGCACATGACGCAAAGAAAAAAAGAGGCGCAATGAGGTAGCTGTGTGAGTAAGATTAGCGACCCTAGTGGCCGACACAAACACCGGGCCCATCTAGGAGTGGCACTGCAGTGTCACGCAGGATGGCCCTTCCAAAAAACCCTCCCCCAAACAGCACATGACGCAAAGAAAAAAAGAGGCGCAATGAGGTAGCTGTGTGAGTAAGATTAGCGACCCTAGTGGCCGACACAAACACCGGGCCCATCTAGGAGTGGCACTGCAGTGTCACGCAGGATGGCCCTTCCAAAAAACCCTCCCCAAACAGCACATGACGCAAAGAAAAAAAGAGGCGCAATGAGGTAGCTGACTGTGTGAGTAAGATTAGCGACCCTAGTGGCCGACACAAACACCGGGCCCATCTAGGAGTGGCACTGCAGTGTCACGCAGGATGTCCCTTCCAAAAAACCCTCCCCAAACAGCACATGACGCAAAGAAAAAAAGAGGCGCAATGAGGTAGCTGTGTGAGTAAGATTAGCGACCCTAGTGGCCGACACAAACACCGGGCCCATCTAGGAGTGGCACTGCAGTGTCACGCAGGATGTCCCTTCCAAAAAACCCTCCCCAAACAGCACATGACGCAAAGAAAAAAAGAGGCGCAATGAGGTAGCTGACTGTGTGAGTAAGATTAGCGACCCTAGTGGCCGACACAAACACCGGGCCCATCTAGGAGTGGCACTGCAGTGTCACGCAGGATGTCCCTTCCAAAAAACCCTCCCCAAACAGCACATGACGCAAAGAAAAAAAGAGGCGCAATGAGGTAGCTGACTGTGTGAGTAAGATTAGCGACCCTAGTGTCCGACACAAACACCGGGCCCATCTAGGAGTGGCACTGCAGTGTCACGCAGGATGTCCCTTCCAAAAAACCCTCCCCAATCAGCACATGATGCAAAGAAAAAGAAAAGAAAAAAGAGGTGCAAGATGGAATTGTCCTTGGGCCCTCCCACCCACCCTTATGTTGTATAAACAAAACAGGACATGCACACTTTAACCAACCCATCATTTCAGTGACAGGGTCTGCCACACGACTGTGACTGATATGACGGGTTGGTTTGGACCCCCCCCAAAAAAGAAGCAATTAATCTCTCCTTGCACAAACTGGCTCTACAGAGGCAAGATGTCCACCTCATCTTCACCCTCCGATATATCACCGTGTACATCCCCCTCCTCACAGATTATCAATTCGTCCCCACTGGAATCCACCATCTCAGCTCCCTGTGTACTTTGTGGAGGCAATTGCTGCTGGTCAATGTCTCCGCGGAGGAATTGATTATAATTCATTTTAATGAACATCATCTTCTCCACATTTTCTGGATGTAACCTCGTACGCCGATTGCTGACAAGGTGAGCGGCGGCACTAAACACTCTTTCGGAGTACACACTTGTGGGAGGGCAACTTAGGTAGAATAAAGCCAGTTTGTGCAAGGGCCTCCAAATTGCCTCTTTTTCCTGCCAGTATAAGTACGGACTGTGTGACGTGCCTACTTGGATGCGGTCACTCATATAATCCTCCACCATTCTATCAATGTTGAGAGAATCATATGCAGTGACAGTAGACGACATGTCCGTAATCGTTGTCAGGTCCTTCAGTCCGGACCAGATGTCAGCATCAGCAGTCGCTCCAGACTGCCCTGCATCACCGCCAGCGGGTGGGCTCGGAATTCTGAGCCTTTTCCTCGCACCCCCAGTTGCGGGAGAATGTGAAGGAGGAGATGTTGACAGGTCGCGTTCCGCTTGACTTGACAATTTTGTCACCAGCAGGTCTTTCAACCCCAGCAGACCTGTGTCTGCCGGAAAGAGAGATCCAAGGTAGGCTTTAAATCTAGGATCGAGCACGGTGGCCAAAATGTAGTGCTCTGATTTCAACAGATTGACCACCCGTGAATCCTTGTTAAGCGAATTAAGGGCTGCATCCACAAGTCCCACATGCCTAGCGGAATCGCTCCCTTTTAGCTCCTTCTTCAATGCCTCCAGCTTCTTCTGCAAAAGCCTGATGAGGGGAATGACCTGACTCAGGCTGGCAGTGTCTGAACTGACTTCACGTGTGGCAAGTTCAAAGGGCATCAGAACCTTGCACAACGTTGAAATCATTCTCCACTGCACTTGAGACAGGTGCATTCCACCTACTATATCGTGCTCAATTGTATAGGCTTGAATGGCCTTTTGCTGCTCCTCCAACCTCTGAAGCATATAGAGGGTTGAATTCCACCTCGTTACCACTTCTTGCTTCAGATGATGGCGGGGCAGGTTCAGTAGTTTTTGGTGGTGCTCCAGTCTTCTGTACGTGGTGCCTGTACGCCGAAAGTGTCCCGCAATTTTTCTGGCCACCGACAGCATCTCTTGCACGCCCCTGTCGTTTTTTAAAAAATTCTGCACCACCAAATTCAAGGTATGTGCAAAACATGGGACGTGCTGGAATTTGCCCATATTTAATGCACACACAATATTGCTGGCGTTGTCCGATGCCACAAATCCACAGGAGAGTCCAATTGGGGTAAGCCATTCCGCGATGATCTTCCTCAGTTGCCGTAAGAGGTTTTCAGCTGTGTGCGTATTCTGGAAAGCGGTGATACAAAGCGTAGCCTGCCTAGGAAAGAGTTGGCGTTTGCGAGATGCTGCTACTGGTGCCGCCGCTGCTGTTCTTGCGGCGGGAGTCCATACATCTACCCAGTGGGCTGTCACAGTCATATAGTCCTGACCCTGCCCTGCTCCACTTGTCCACATGTCCGTGGTTAAGTGGACATTGGGTACAACTGCATTTTTTAGGACACTGGTGAGTCTTTTTCTGACGTCCGTGTACATTCTCGGTATCGCCTGCCTAGAGAAGTGGAACCTAGATGGTATTTGGTAACGGGGGCACACTGCCTCAATAAATTGTCTAGTTCCCTGTGAACTAACGGCGGATACCGGACGCACGTCTAACACCAACATAGTTGTCAAGGACTCAGTTATCCGCTTTGCAGTAGGATGACTGCTGTGATATTTCATCTTCCTCGCAAAGGACTGTTGAACAGTCAATTGCTTACTGGAAGTAGTACAAGTGGGCTTACGACTTCCCCTCTGGGATGACCATCGACTCCCAGCGGCAACAACAGCAGCGCCAGCAGCAGTAGGCGTTACACGCAAGGATGCATCGGAGGAATCCCAGGCAGGAGAGGACTCGTCAGAATTGCCAGTGACATGGCCTGCAGGACTATTGGCATTCCTGGGGAAGGAGGAAATTGACACTGAGGGAGTTGGTGGGGTGGTTTGCGTGAGCTTGGTTACAAGAGGAAGGGATTTACTGGTCAGTGGACTGCTTCCGCTGTCACCCAAAGTTTTTGAACTTGTCACTGACTTATTATGAATGCGCTGCAGGTGACGTATAAGGGAGGATGTTCCGAGGTGGTTAACGTCCTTACCCCTACTTATTACAGCTTGACAAAGGGAACACACGGCTTGACACCTGTTGTCCGCATTTCTGGTGAAATACCTCCACACCGAAGAGCTGATTTTTTTGGTATTTTCACCTGGCATGTCAACGGCCATATTCCTCCCACGGACAACAGGTGTCTCCCCGGGTGCCTGACTTAAACAAACCACCTCACCATCAGAATCCTCCTGGTCAATTTCCTCCCCAGCGCCAGCAACACCCATATCCTCCTCATCCTGGTGTACTTCAACACTGACATCTTCAATCTGACTATCAGGAACTGGACTGCGGG
This sequence comes from Pseudophryne corroboree, assembly GCF_028390025.1. Lineage (NCBI taxonomy): Eukaryota > Metazoa > Chordata > Amphibia > Anura > Myobatrachidae > Pseudophryne > Pseudophryne corroboree. The sequence continues at coordinate 444,393,784 of NC_086444.1, read as the reverse complement.
TGCTCCTTCCAGCACTTGCAGGGGGCGTGCAAATGGTGGAAGGCGCATGCTCTTCACGTCCAGTGTTGGGAAGGTCAGGCATCGCAACCGACACAATTGGACTCTCCTTGTGGATTTGGGATTTCAAAGAACGCACAGTTCTTTGCGGTGCTTTTGCCAGCTTGAGTCTTTTCAGTTTTCTAGCGAGAGGCTGAGTGCTTCCATCCTCATGTGAAGCTGAACCACTAGCCATGAACATAGGCCAGGGCCTCAGCCGTTCCTTGCCACTCCGTGTGGTAAATGGCATATTGGCAAGTTTACGCTTCTCCTCCGACAATTTTATTTTAGGTTTTGGAGTCCTTTTTTTACTGATATTTGGTGTTTTGGTTTTGACATGCTCTGTACTATGCCATTGGGCATCGGCCTTGGCAGACGACGTTGCTGGCATTTCATCGTCTCGGCCATGACTAGTGGCAGCAGCTTCAGCACGAGGTGGAAGTGGATCTTGATCTTTCCCTAATTTTGGAACCTCAACATTTTTGTTCTCCATATTTTAATAGGCACAACTAAAAGGCACCTCAGGTAAACAATGGAGATGGATGGATTGGATACTAGTATACAATTATGGACGGGCTGCCGAGTGCCGACACAGAGGTAGCCACAGCCGTGAACTACCGCACTGTACTGTGTCTGCTGCTAATATATAGACTGGTTGATAAAGAGATAGTATACTCGTAACTAGTATGTATGTATAAAGAAAGAAAAAAAAACCACGGTTAGGTGGTATATACAATTATGGACGGGCTGCCGAGTGCCGACACAGAGGTAGCCACAGCCGTGAACTACCGCACTGTACTGTGTCTGCTGCTAATATATAGACTGGTTGATAAAGAGATAGTATACTCGTAACTAGTATGTATGTATAAAGAAAGAAAAAAAAAACCACGGTTAGGTGGTATATACAATTATGGACGGGCTGCCGAGTGCCGACACAGAGGTAGCCACAGCCGTGAACTACCGCACTGTACTGTGTCTGCTGCTAATATATAGACTGGTTGATAAAGAGATAGTATACTCGTAACTAGTATGTATGTATAAAGAAAGAAAAAAAAACCACGGTTAGGTGGTATATACAATTATGGACGGGCTGCCGAGTGCCGACACAGAGGTAGCCACAGCCATGAACTACCGCACTGTACTGTGTCTGCTGCTAATATATAGACTGGTTGATAAAGAGATAGTATACTCGTAACTAGTATGTATGTATAAAGAAAGAAAAAAAAACCACGGTTAGGTGGTATATACAATTATGGACGGGCTGCCGAGTGCCGACACAGAGGTAGCCACAGCCGTGAACTACCGCACTGTACTGTGTCTGCTGCTAATATATAGACTGGTTGATAAAGAGATAGTATACTCGTAACTAGTATGTATGTATAAAGAAAGAAAAAAAAACCACGGTTAGGTGGTATATACAATTATGGACGGGCTGCCGAGTGCCGACACAGAGGTAGCCACAGCCGTGAACTACCGCACTGTACTGTGTCTGCTGCTAATATATAGACTGGTTGATAAAGAGATAGTATACTCGTAACTAGTATGTATGTATAAAGAAAGAAAAAAAAACCACGGTTAGGTGGTATATACAATTATGGACGGGCTGCCGAGTGCCGACACAGAGGTAGCCACAGCCGTGAACTACCGCACTGTACTGTGTCTGCTGCTAATATATAGACTGGTTGATAAAGAGATAGTATACTCGTAACTAGTATGTATGTATAAAGAAAGAAAAAAAAACCACGGTTAGGTGGTATATACAATTATGGACGGGCTGCCGAGTGCCGACACAGAGGTAGCCACAGCCGTGAACTACCGCACTGTACTGTGTCTGCTGCTAATATAGACTGGTTGATAAAGAGATAGTATACTCGTAACTAGTATGTATGTATAAAGAATGAAAAAAAAACCACGGTTAGGTGGTATATACAATTATGGACGGGCTGCCGAGTGCCGACACAGAGGTAGCCACAGCCGTGAACTACCGCACTGTACTGTGTCTGCTGCTAATATATAGACTGGTTGATAAAGAGATAGTATACTCGTAACTAGTATGTATGTATAAAGAAAGAAAAAAAAACCACGGTTAGGTGGTATATACAATTATGGACGGGCTGCCGAGTGCCGACACAGAGGTAGCCACAGCCGTGAACTACCGCACTGTACTGTGTCTGCTGCTAATATATAGACTGGTTGATAAAGAGATAGTATACTCGTAACTAGTATGTATGTATAAAGAAAGAAAAAAAAACCACGGTTAGGTGGTATATACAATTATGGACGGGCTGCCGAGTGCCGACACAGAGGTAGCCACAGCCGTGAACTACCGCACTGTACTGTGTCTGCTGCTAATATAGACTGGTTGATAAAGAGATAGTATACTACTAATATTATATACTGGTGGTCAGGTCACTGGTCACTAGTCACACTGGCAGTGGCACTCCTGCAGCAAAAGTGTGCACTGTTTAATTTTAATATAATATTATGTACTCCTGGCTCCTGCTATAACCTATAACTGGCACTGCAGTAGTGCTCCCCAGTCTCCCCCACAATTATAAGCTGTGTGAGCTGAGCAGTCAGACAGATATATAATATATATAGATGATGCAGCACACTGGCCTGAGCCTGAGCAGTGCACACAGATATGGTATGTGACTGACTGAGTCACTGTGTGTATCGCTTTTTTCAGGCAGAGAACGGATATATTAAATAAACTGCACTGTGTGTCTGGTGGTCACTCACTATATAATATATTATGTACTCCTGGCTCCTGCTATAACCTATAACTGGCACTGCAGTAGTGCTCCCCAGTCTCCCCCACAATTATAAGCTGTGTGAGCTGAGCAGTCAGACAGATATATATAATATTATATATAGATAATAGATGATGCAGCACACTGGCCTGAGCCTGAGCAGTGCACACAGATATGGTATGTGACTGAGTCACTGTGTGCTGTGTATCGCTTTTTTCAGGCAGAGAACGGATTATATTATGTACTCCTGGCTCCTGCTATAACCTATAACTGGCACTGCAGTAGTGCTCCCCAGTCTCCCCCACAATTATAAGCTGTGTGAGCTGAGCAGTCAGACAGATATATATAATATTATATATAGATAATAGATGATGCAGCACACTGGCCTGAGCCTGAGCAGTGCACACAGATATGGTATGTGACTGAGTCACTGTGTGCTGTGTATCGCTTTTTTCAGGCAGAGAACGGATTATATTATGTACTCCTGGCTCCTGCTATAACCTATAACTGGCACTGCAGTAGTGCTCCCCAGTCTCCCCCACAATTATAAGCTGTGTGAGCTGAGCAGTCAGACAGATATATATAATATTATATATAGATAATAGATGATGCAGCACACTGGCCTGAGCCTGAGCAGTGCACACAGATATGGTATGTGACTGAGTCACTGTGTGCTGTGTATCGCTTTTTTCAGGCAGAGAACGGATTATAAATAAAAGTGGTGGTCACTGGTCACTATCAGCAAAACTCTGCACTGTACACTACTGAGTACTCCTAATGCTCCCCAAAATTAGTAAATCAAGTGTCTCTCTAATCTATTCTAATTCTAAACGGAGAGGACGCCAGCCACGTCCTCTCCCTATCAATCTCAATGCACGTGTGAAAATGGCGGCGACGCGCGGCTCCTTATATAGAATCCAAGTCTCGCGATAGAATCCGAGCCTCGCGAGAATCCGACAGCGTCATGATGACGTTCGGGCGCGCTCGGGTTAACCGAGCAAGGCGGGAAGATCCGAGTCGCTCGGACCCGTGAAAAAAAACATGAAGTTCTGGCGGGTTCGGATTCAGAGAAACCGAACCCGCTCATCTCTAGTACAGACCAGAAAAATAATTAGATGGTGAGTGAGGTGCGAATGGATTTGCAGCTGACCAATATTTGCAAAGCTTTTCGCATGGCGTACACAGACTTCCACAGGCCGGATTTACACTATGGCTGGGTGGTGACTATGCGATGGCAAACAGAGCTCGCAGACCAGCAGCTGCGGCTTCCGATTGGCTACCGGTCCACAAACTCTGGCACACGAAAAGGCACCTCATTTGAGAGACACGCCACCACTGGAGACTGGATGAGCACTGTGGGGCAGGAGAGATGCATGCTGCGCTCTCCTCCAATCATACACAGCAGCAGTAGTGGTGAGCTGGGGGGGGGGGGGGGGGGTGTACCTGGCTCTGGGGGGCATATATGTATCTGGATGTGGGGCAAATCTGGCACTATAGGTGCATATCTGGAACAGGGGGCATATGTTTACCTGTCACTGTGGGGGAATATCTGGCACTATGGAGGCATATCTGGCACTGGGGGCATATGAGTATCTGGTACTGTGGGGGCATATCTGGCACTGGGGGCATATGTGTGTCTGGCACTGTGGGGGCATATCTGGCACTATGGGGTCATATCTGGCACTGGGGGCATATGTGTATGTGGCACTGTGGGGGCATATGTGTATCTTGCACTATTGGGGCATATTTATATCTGGCACTGTGGGGACATATATGGCACTATGGGGGCATATTTGTATCTGGTATTGTGGGGGCATATGTGTTTCTGACACTGTGGGGGCATATGTGTATCTGGCACTGAGGGGGCATATCTGGAACTGTGGGGGCCGGGCATATGTGTATCTGGCACTGCACTGCTGGGGACATATGTGTATCTGGCTCTCCACTATTGGGGGCATAAGTGTATCTGGCACTGTGGGGGCATATATGTTTCTGGCACTGTGCTATTGGGGTCATATGTGTATCTGGCTCCCCATATGTGTATTACGCCCCTATTTTCATTGACCACGCCCCATGTGGCATGTGGCCACATCCATTTTTCAGTACCACTAAGATTTTGTTTCTACTTGCACCACTGGTCATTAGTCACAATGTCCCAAATCGGGACATTGTGACCAATGACAAATATGCTGCTTGTGGTCGCTATGTTCATCTCAGATGCAATCACATAGCAAATGCAGTAAGGAGGTGCTATGCACCTCCTCCTGCATTTGCATTGCTAAGGATCGCAATCACAAAGCTGCTGCAAACAGCTCTGTAATTGCAATCCTTAGTGAAACACCCCCTAAAGGTGCGTCACATGCACCAATGCAGGCTAATGGTCAATACTGACAACATTGTGCCTTGAAGCATGTAGTCAGTATCGGCCCCGCCTGCACACTATATATTCTTGCGATGCCGATCCGCAGGGGACCGTGCATCGCAAGTGCATACACACACAACACTTGGGAACACTTGCGTTTTTCCTGACACTCCCAGAAAATGTCCAGTTACCACCCACAAGCGTCCGCTTCCTGTAAATCGCCTTGCGTGTGCCTAGCAACATTTTCGCACTATTCTGTAGCTGTTTGGGCTCACGCCTGTGCATTGCGGTGCATACGCATGCGCAGTCATTCGATAATCGGCCGCTGTGTGATTTCACACAACAGCGATCGGGTATGAATTAGGCCCTTTGTCAATAACATTGAGATCTGGTGAATTGGAGGGCCACGTGAGATGGCTCTGCAAACCAATCCTGCATAATCCTAGCGTGATGGACAGTACAGTTATCATCCTTGAATAGTGGATCCACGAGATGGTCTTCATCTTTCAGAAACTGGACAAATGGCAAAAACATATGATCCAACAATGTCACATAGTCCACTGCTTTCATGTGTTTGGACACCTCGACCAAGGGTCCAGCTCCAGCACTTGAACTACATACCCAAAACATGACACTTCCACCTCCTTTCTGCACAGCTCATTTGACACAGTCTGGTTGTAATGCTTCACCAGCCCTACTCATTACTCTGGAGCATCCGTCATTGGAATATAAGAAAAATCTGAATTCATCAGACATTATGATGCGTCTCCACTGTTCAATGGTCCAGTGATGATTCTGTTTATCTCATGTCAGATGCTGTTTCTTTTGGATGGTTGTTAACCTGAGATGCACCCAGACTATATGACTGAAAATTTGTAAACCATGCAGTTTGTTCCAAAGTGTTCATACTGTTTAGCTGGGTCTGGCATTGTACTGTTGGTGCAGTTCCTGATGTGTTTGGAACCGATTAGTAGTTGCTAGATGCCCTAAAGAATTAATGTTATGTGACATTATAGTTATATTACAGATGCCTACTGATCTATGGGGATGGGTGTAATGTTGTACATGTTTTTTCTTTTTTTAACTCAGCAGCCTCCCCCTCATCCATTTCAGCACGCTGCCTTTTAGCAGGTGTCTTCCTCCTTAGTGCAGCAGGTGAGGTAACAAAAATGCAAAAAAACAGTGGTGTTTAATAGTTTTTAATACATGTACCTATTGCTGAATACGCATCATAAAGGATACTAAACAATGTCCATTTTGTGCTAATAGATTTGCGTTGACAACTGTTCAGTTTGGTGGTTCTAGAGTGCACATTGCCAGGGCCGGTGCAAGGTTTCTTGGCACCCTAGGCAAAACTTCAACCTACTCCCCTCCCCCCCCCCCCCCCAAGTGCTGTCACTGTGCATAACTCCTTATGACTATGATAGCAGGGATGATTGTGTTCCTGTGCATTTTATAGCGGGGTCATGTTGCTGTTAGTGGGCCCCATTGCAAAAACCTGAAAGCCCCCGTTCCCTCCCCGTCATTGTCACTACAATGTCCCTTAGGAGAGAGAGAGGGGAGTGAGAGACAAAGAGGGTGTTGGGGAGAGAAGGAGAGAGAGGAGCAAGAAAGAGAGGGTGTCAGGGAGAAATAGAGAAAGTGTTGAGAGGGGAGAGAGAGATGGCATCAGAGAGACAGAGAGGGTGCCAGAGAGAGAAAGGGGGGAGTGCGAGCAGGAGTGAGAGAGAAAGTATCATGGAGGGAGGGAGAGAGAAATAGGGAAGAGAGAGTGAGTTTCAGGGAGAGAAAGAGGTAGAGACAGGGAGTCGGTGAGAGACTGTGTCCGGGAGGAAGGGAGGGAGAGAGAGAGAGAGAGAGAGAGAGAGAGAGAGAGAGAGAGGAAGAGAGACAGTGTCAGGGAAAGAGACAGTGTCAGAGAGGGAGAGAGTGTGACAGGGAGAGAGAGACAGTGGGGGGTCATTCCAAGTTGATCGCTCGCTAGCTAGTTTTAGCAGCCGTGCAAACGCTATGCCGCCGCCCACTGGGGAGTGTACTTTAGCTTAGCAGAAGTGAGAACGCATGTGCAGCCGAGCTCTGCAAAAACAGTTTGTGCAGTTTCAGAGTAGCTCTGAACCTACTCAGCGCTTGCGATCACTTCAGTCTATTCGTGTCCGGATTGGATGTCATACACCCGCCCAGCGAACGCCTGCGTTTTTACAGACACGTCTGCGTTTTTGCAAACACTCCCTGAAAAAGATCAGTTGACACCCAGAAACGCCCCCTTCCTGTCAATCTTCTTGCGGCCGTCAGTGCGACTGAAAACTTTGCTAGAACCTGTGCAAAACAACAAAGGCCTTTGTACTCGTACGCCGCGCGTGCGCATTGCGGTGCATATGCATGGGCAGAAAAGCCAATTTTTAGCCTGATCGCAGCGCTGCGAACAACGGCAGATAGCGATCAACTCGGAATGACCCCCAGTGTCAGAGAGAGTCAGGAAGAAAGTAAGGGAGGGACAGTGTCAGAAAGAGAGAGAGGTACAAGAGAGGGTGTTAGGGAGAGAGAGAGAGAGGGAGGAGGAGCGAGCAGGGGAGACACTACCTGACTACAGCACAGGACTGGGGGGGTGAAGCATAGACGAACAGACAGGGGCATGGACGGACAGACAGAGCACCATATAGGGCATGGACGGACAGACAGGGGCATACACAGACGGGTGGACAGGGGGAGGCATAGACGGACAGATGAATGGAGCACCATATGGGGGCATAGATGGACGGATGGGGGTGTAGACGAATGGACAGAGCACCATATGCGGGCATAGATGGATAGACGGATGGGGGGTGTAGACGGACGGACAGAGCACCATATGGGTCATAGACGGACATGGGGGGCATAAACGGATGGACAGAGCACCATATAGGGGCACAGATGGATAGATGGAAAAGGTGGGCATAGATGGACAGAGCACCCCATGGGGGCATAGATGGATAGATGAACAGACGGACGGGGGGGCTGGCATAGATGAACGGTGGAGGGAGCATAAATGGACACAGTACTATATGGGGGTATAGATGGATAGATGGACATGGGGGACATAGACAGACAATGAACCATATGTGGGCATAGACGGACGGTGGGGGGGGGTATAGATAGATGGACGTGGGGTGGCATAGACAGAATACCAGAGCATAGACAGACAGACGGGATGGATGGAAGGGGAAAGGGGGGCTCACTGACCGTTATTCTGTGTGGCACTGTCTAAACACGATCTGTCTGTCAGCTGTGCAGTGCTGTAGCTACTGCAAATACTGTATGCTTCTGGGTTCTCTCAAGCGGCGCCGGTCACACATTGAGGGTAGCTCTGCACCCTGCCTCCCACCCTCCCTTCCAGGAAGTAATCTACTGGTTCCAGAATTCGATGCGCGTCAGTACTAATTAAATAAAAAAATGATTTCCCCCCCCCCCAAAAGGGTGCAGTGGGATTGCTTGCCGGCTGGGCACCATAGCAGTTGCAACCCCTGCACCTTCTGTAGTTATGCCACGGCATATCCATGTGCAACACATTGCTGCAGATTTTGTCACCTTAGGGAGGTGGTGCCACTACCTGGTTCTTCCTGATACTACAGCCCTATGTCAACTGTGATTACTTACTCAGGTATACGCTGATGAGCCATACCTTGGAGTCTTCTCTGAAACCCATTCCCCGATGGATGTGTTCTCGATGGTGTTCTCCAGGTCAGAGGCGTCACCTGGACTTGGTGACATCCGGACTGTACTCTGTTATCCCCCTTGTGCCGTCCGCGGGTGGAAAAGGGGGCGTGGCCTAGGTTAAAGGGGCGTGGTCTCATTTACAATACTGAGTGCATCCCTCCAGCAGTGCTGCAGCAGCCCAGCGTCCCCGGAGATTGGGCTCCTCCTGTCACCACTACTCCTGGTCAGTATTCCCCTGCTCCTCTTCTGCTGCCACTGCGCTGCTGTCCTCCTTCCCCTACCTCACACTGCCCCCTTGTGCCCAACACCCCACAGGACAGCCAGCAGCACAACTGATGGGTGTCAGAACTGCCGGTGGTGAGGGTGACAAATAGCGGCGGCTGCGGCTGGCTGGACCCGCGCCGCGGCT